>NC_067127.1:4602481-4749981 GCF_021347895.1 Acanthochromis polyacanthus | reverse complement strand
GGATTTCATCGAACTGATTTTATCTTATAATCTGTTTTTTTTATTTTGAGTACAGCATCAGATGTCATTATTTAGTATATTTAACGTACGTTTGCAGTTGCCTTCTTGTTTAGAAGTTGAATTAATTTTAGTTTTTGTCTTTACAGGATGAAGTGGCTCACACACTCACAGAGAGCAGAGTGCTAAAGAACACCAGACACCCCTTTCTTACTGTAAGCACCTCATATACACAAAAGACAACTGCTTTCATTCACACATAGTGTTTGTACATATGGTAAACATCGTGACATCTTTAAGAATACATGTGAGTACATACGCACAGACGACATATTGATCCTCTGCATACCTGAGTCTCCTGAGGCTAATTATGACTTAGACGGCAAATTGTCGTACTTTAACGACCACATCTGTTGGCTTTGATGTACACATTCACACATTAACTGCTGCTGATTTCTATCGCACTCCACTGAAAACACACACACACACACACACATACATGTTCACACACACTCTATCGAGAGAGCAATTACAATTCACATCTGAGTTTACCCCTGTCACACCTGCAGCCACAAAGAGACTTGGACCAACTGTTCTTTTGTTTAGCAGCTTTTTCCCTCAGAAGAACACACACCTACTTCACACACACACACACACACACACACACACACACACACACACACACACACACACACACACACACACACCCACAAAACGTACTTGCTTTGAATAAACAAATGCAGACATAAACAGTTTGAAGCTAAGAATGATCCTGTTTTGTTGCTCCTGCTGCTGTAGCCAGAATGAGACCAGACTTCACGCTGTGTGCAAAATCGTTCACTCAATCACTTCACTGTTCACTGTACGGGGAGCACACATAGAAGACATGCTCATAATTATTTAGCCAAATGAATGAAAAAATGAATATTTGATGCCTTTCAAGTCATCTTCCTGTGCAACTGGTTATGTCCGGGATGCTACAAAAATGAATAAGGAAACAGTTAGCACTTGTTTAGTTACAACCGCTAGTATCAGTCCCTTTGTCCATTACGCTGTGGGATAATTTAGGTCCTCTGTGTACTCTTACATTTAATTTTCAGAAACAAAATGACAGTACATTGGATGATGAAATAGATGAAACAGTTCACTGGATTGTGTTGTGAATGAACACATGGATAAAGCTATATAAATTGTGTGTGTCATTTTTGTTTCAGTCGCTGAAGTATTCATTCCAGACTAAAGACCGCCTCTGTTTCGTCATGGAGTATGTGAATGGAGGAGAGGTAAGACACACACACACCTTCCATATGATTGGGATAAATGTGGTTTCATATCTTCGTGTTTCTGTGTCGAACAGCCAGTTAAACCACAACTCTGCCACACTAACTGACAGCGATTAGGCACTTACTGTCAGCTGTTTCCACACTCATGATTACAGAATTGCATATAGGTACTTATTTACAGAATGTACACAGACACATTCTTAGGTATTTTGTTCTGTTTGCCATCACCTCTCTGAGCCTCAAATGCCATCAACAGGGTAGAAATATTGTCTTTAGCCCTCCTGTTGTCCTCATTTACAGGCACTAAAAAATATTGTTTCCTTGTCCGAAAAAAATCCTAAAATTCAGCAAAAAATGTCCCAAATTTCTGAAAATTTGCTAAACCTTCAGGAATAAAATTCCAATAATAAATTGCAAGTTTCCCTTAAGAGTTTTATTTTGAAAAAATCCCCCAAATTTGTCAAGAAAATTCTTGTAAATAGTTTCAAAAAATTAGTAAAAATCTTCCAAAAAAGTCATAAAAATATCGAAAGTGATTCCATATATATCAGTAAAACTTCTAATATTTTCTTTCACAAAAAATCAACCAAAATCCAGCGAAATTTACTGGATTGTGGTTGATTTTTTTATGAATATTCTTACGAAAGATTTTTTTCTTTTTTTCCACCAAAAAATGTTCAAAGATTTCCCAAAAATGTTGAAAATGTTGACATCAGAAGTTTCACTGTGACAATATTTTTTCCCCACATTTTCAAACTTTAAAGCGGGTCAGTTTTGACCCGCAGGACGACAGGGGGGTTAAAAAGCTGCCAAAATTACACAATTCATCCCAATCTTAAACTGTAAAAACAGAATCATTGGATTTTTACTTCTCTGATGGCCCTTAAAGTGCACATCTGTGAAGTTCTGTCCCATTATGAAAGTGATGGAGATCTAACCTTAAAACCATATGTCATCAAAACCACTTTATTTTATCTGCCTCATTTAAAATTTTGCCCAACATAAAGTCAGCGTATCAGATGATTGTGTAGTAGGAAAATTCTAGGCTTCGTGGCAAACCTGAGAAATCACGACTGACTCAGCTGTGACCAACAGTCAAGAGACAAAAGTTCAGGGAGTTTTCAGCTGAACTGCAGGATGTGCTTATGCAGAGCAGAGAGGAGACAAATTAAACATGTAAGCAGAAAAATATCTTCAGTGTGTAAAATTTTCGCTTTTCTCCAGTTCTGGTAAAATGTGCGGACAGTTGGAAAAAGTATTCCAGTTATTTCATATTTTACATTTTTGGTAAAATAGATCATCACCGTTTTGCTGAACAGAAGACATTTTTTAGTTTTCTCTGCTTCTCGCCACATCTGTGCTTTTTCCATAGAGGTGTAGAACCTTAACTTGCAGTGAAAAAGGAGCCCATAATGAGTAAAAATGTCGCCATAAAATGTTTGGGGTTCTGAGGGTTAAATGCTTTTTTATTTAATATGTTTTTTACAAGTGTTAGAAATAAGAATGTATCATATTCCAGATATCAGTGTTCAGCCAAACCAAAGCAGACAAGATTTAAATTGTGACTCAGTCTTCTAAACATTTGTCTCAGTTCATACGCGTCTTGCAGACGGACACCGAATTGTTACTTGTTGCACGGCAAAATAGTATTATATTTGGAGATGCAAATGTACAGCGGCAAGGAAGCAAAGGAATGTTTAAACATGAAAACAGTGAAGAAGTGTCTAAAGTTTGACTCTTAGATTGCTTTCTAACACAGTTAATTTGCCAACCAACTGGCCTCTCACTTGCCTTCTCATCTCTCTATTCTGTTCCATCCCTCTCCTGCTTGTATCTATTTATGAACACACCTATGGGGCAGATACAGCCAGAATGACAGTCGGAGACGAAATGAGTTTGGATTCCCCCACTTTTCCATTTCTCAGATTTTTAATCGGGCCGTTTTTGCAATCTTGGTTCATTCCCTTAGTGTCACTGTCACCTGCTCCCCTCCCTGTTAGTTAGGCAGTTCAGCCAGCGCCAGGCCCGAGCAAACACACACTCACACACACACACAGAGAACACCAGCAAACACACACTTAGACAAACACACACGGCAAATTTTTACCTCAACGGACAAATTGTGACCACACATGCCACACAAACACACACACGCACAACCCATTACAAACCTGCCACAGCCACAGCTGCCAGTACACTGATGAAGGCCCACCTGTCGTGTTACCCCCTTTTCACCGCAGCCTCACCACACACACACACACACACACACACACACACACACACACACACCATTTGAGCAAGGTGGTCTGTGAGCATCACTCCAGTGGCCATATGCAAACCTCCCTCAACAATTAATGGGGAGACGTGTGCCCCTTGGCCTCATGGGTAATTTGTATGACTTGACTGGTGCAGCGCAGCAGGCTGGTGTCATTTCGGTGCCACATGTGTCGCTGTGTGACAGTGACAACTTGACAACTGACAGCGAGGGAGAAAGTAAGAGGGAGAAGAAGGAGGGAGTGTGAGGCGGGCGATTAAAAAGCAAGACGGAGCAGACATGGAAGGTCACGCCACCTGGGAAACAAACGAGCTGTGTACTCTTTAAAGTATCAAAATGATCTTCTTGCCAAAAAACAGAGAGGGGTGGATATGAGAATGGAGTAAATGAAGACGGAGGCTCAGGGGGCAAGGCCAGTTAGGCCACTAATGAGTGCTGCACTGGAGGCAGTTGGAGGGGGGGTGGGCGGTGCTGGCGGCGGCGGCAGCGGCGGTCGGCCTGTCTTTAACTAGACTGGTGTATTGATTAAACCCTTGATTTGGCCCCCATCGCCGAACTCCACGCCAGCACCGTGCCAACGTAGCCCAGAGGGTAACGTGGAAGAGGTGTGTGTGTGTTGTGAGGTGGGGGGGGCTGCTAGATGAGGCGCCAGCTGCCGAGCGCCTCCACCCGCCCTCCTCCGAGACGCCTCCCCCCCACAGCCCCTCTCCACACACACCCCACTCACCCTCCCCTCCGCTATCTATCATCTCAATATGGTGCGGGCAGCCAGTTTGTGTTGTGCTAATTTCCTCCAATAAATCAGTAATTATTGCTGTGCCGTCCCTGCTGTCTCCCCCCCATCTCTCCCCCGCCCTCTCTCTCTCTCCCTCCCTCTCTCTCTCCCTGCCTCACCCTCTCTTCCTCACTCGTCCTCCCTCCTTTTCCCGCAGCTGTTTTTCCATTTGTCCAGAGAGCGAGTGTTCTCAGAGGAGCGCACGCGCTTCTACGGCGCCGAGATCGTCTCAGCTCTCGACTACCTGCATTCAGCCAAGATTGTGTACCGGGACCTGAAGGTAAACAGAAAACACAGAGGAGAGGCTGACTGGGGGGCATGGATGAGGCTGATCAGATATTTGAGGGAAAACTTCCTTTGTTTTTGGGCCCCAACCTCTTGTTTTTCCACATTTTTTTTTCTTCCATCCAGGAGGAAAGAGTTGCTCAGGATGTGCGGTAATTAAAGAGAGGGACAGGCACAAGTTCACACAGACATAAAGCAGTAAAGAATTGCAGGAGGTGTTGTGAGGCAGGGAGGGGGCTGCTGATGCCACAGAGGTAGAGGTAGATGGCTCTGTCTGAGTGCCTGCCTGGCAGCCTTGGCCCCAGCCCTGCTCACAGCAGCCAAGAAAACGGAAAGGAAAAAAGCAGACAGAGAGTGAGAAAAACACTTCAGCCATTAAAATTAAAAGGCTGAGTGGCCCCACTACATGCCTGAAGTTTATTTCCCTGTTCTGCTCGGTGTTTGTGTGTCTGAGTGTGTGTACTGCCACTGTGTGGGGTAATGCAATACTGCTGTCCTCATCTGTCTGCCACTGCTCTCTCCACAGTGCACAAATACCGTTTTATCCAGTTAACAAATCTATTCAGTGTTGTGTCGAGTCTCTATCATGAGAGTTGTGTGTTTTGCTTTTTCAGTTGGAAAACCTGATGCTGGATAAAGATGGCCACATCAAGATCACTGATTTTGGCCTCTGCAAGGAGGGCATCACAGACGCTGCTACCATGAAGACCTTCTGTGGCACTCCAGAGTACCTCGCACCTGAGGTAACACTTTAGTTTTTATATTAAAATGATTTACTTTTGATATCATTTTAATATTTTTCCGTTGTTTGTCATGACTTGAACCTCTCCACCATCATCCTTTTCCCATTCTTTACTTTAGAATCACTAAGAATAAAGTGATTTCTGGTAACGTCTCCATGAACCTACAAGAGAAGTCCAGTTGATTTCTACTGAAGCTCCTACAACTGATTTATGACAGCTGTGTCTCAGCCTTTATTCTTTGTGCTTTGATCTTCTCCACCACTTTAACCACCATCTGAACACTGCTGTATGTATGACATTAGTAAACTAGAGAGTAAAATGTCAAGTGCTGCACATTTGTGCCTTGATTCTCCCTAGAACAGAAATACGAGGCTGGAGGAAAAGGTAAAAACGTTCTGGTCAGTATATTTGTTGATACGTCAGCAGCTCTCTTTTTTTTCTTTTTGTGTTGATATGATAAAGGCACGTTTTTCAGAATCCATTCACAATATTCTCATTGACTACAGCAGTGACATAGATCTATACATCGTGTATAACATAAACTGCCATGTGTGCTAAGTATTGTTGCATTACCAGGGTCAACCTAACTATTAGTCATTTATGCACTAAATGATACAAAACAACATTAAAGTTGTGTTATATTATAGTCTCATGTAAGACATAACTAAAGATAATTGTTGAATTGACTGCAGATATTTTGGATGATTGTGTGATGATGGTGAAGTATTTTATGACCACATCCACAACGTATAGTACACACTCCATAAATTGCTTTAATCAATTGATAGACGACAGAATTCTCGGGGACTGTACGTCACGTTCTGTAAACTGAGCAGCTTGACTGAGGCCTTGTAGTACATAAAAGCATCTGTGGCATCCACAGGCGGCCTATCCATTAGGCAGCATTTCTGCACCGCTCAGGGTTCCACCAGGACGGCCCCTGTGAACTGTGGGACTCATGTAGCCCACCGCACAGCACTTGTTTATCTAACAGCAGCCCTGACTGATTAGTTTAACTACCGGGATTATTACAGAGCTTTGATAAATGGGTGTAGTTTTTGTGAAGGAGCCACACATACAGCGCACACAAAGTGATAATCCGGGGCGTCTCTCACCACTCCTTACCCACAATACACTGCGTTTCATAAGCATGTTTGAAACCTTCTTATAGTGGAGTTTATGCATGTACATTTCCATTTGCAGATTTCACAGGCAAACGATTTCCATAATATCAGGGTGAACAGTAAATATGCAGTTTATGCGTGTGAATGAGGGTGTTGGTTGAATTGCAGAAGGCCACAGCGCGGTGCTCACACACAAACACACACACGACTACATTCTTGTAATCTTTTTTTTTTGCAGCCATCCGCTGTCCAGTCATCAACGCTGCCTCACTCGAAGGCCAGCGGATCAACTGGCGAGAGGGTTGCAGGACTGTGGGTGGTGGAGACAGAGCGATGGAGATGTGGAGATGAAGGCAGGAGGGGAGAGGCATAGTGTATATCCCACTCAAAAAAGTATGGAGGACAATTTGGCGCAGCATTTTGTGCTTTTTTTTCTTTTTCTTTTTTTTTTTTTTTAGAGTCCCTTCCTTTGCGTGCCAAAAGCTGATTGGAGGCTGTTGGTTATTTTTCACAGGATGTGCGTCTGTGTGCGTTTGTGTGTGTGTGTGTGTGTGCGCGTGTGTGCTGTGTGTGTGATTGCAGTAGAAAGTGCGGGCTAAAGCGAGGCAGATGGCGGCAGATGGGCGAGGTTGGAGGAAGGTGCTCGGAAAAAACCTGGAAATCTACACCACCGCCGCCGCCACTCGCCCGCCCGCACGCTCTGCTCGCCCGCCCGCATGTAAAAATAACACAGTTTGCTCGGAGCCAAGTTACAGAGATGCAAAGTAGCCGGGATTAAAAAGAGAAAGGGGGGATGGGGGTTGAAGACAGAGGAAGATGAGAAGGGAGAGAAAATATTTCAGGGTTACAGGAGTGAAATTCAGACAGTTCCTGTGTTTGCCGTCAGTGAAGAGGGCAGATGAGAAGTGAATAGAGAGGGCTTGTGTCTGCTGAAGGAACTCACACAGATACCTCAGCAATGCAAAGAGAATAATTCTACAGTCGAACATGTAAAGCGTCAGAGTTAGGCGTCATTGTTGCAAGGATAGTCAAAAACAGAAAAAAAGATTAGTGTGATTGTAATGAACAATAAGCAGTGTAAGGTCCCCGCAAAGGGATGGAACAGGATCAGGGAAAACACATGGAGAGTGTTTTTCTCTGTTTTTTTCATAATTTTTGTGTTTGACACATTTCTTTGTGGCAATTTGAAAGTGTTAAAGGGGATGGGATTGGGCTTATTCCATTTATTTGTATGTGTTTGTTTTTATTTTGCTTGTATGTTGTATATGTCGGACATTGTGACTTTTTTTAGAATTATAAATGTTGCACAAACATAGCAGAGCAGTCAGCTGTTGGTAAAATATTTCGAAACGTTAGCACGTTGTCGTCACTATAATCCGTTTGACACTCTGCGGACGGATGCGACTGTATGTTCACAGTATAGGAGGTGTGTGTTTGTGTTTTCCTGCTGGGTATCTGGTCTGGTTCTGCCACAGGCTGTGTGCGTTCGTCCCATCTAGTCCTGTCCAGGCTGCCAAAGCCCTCGTCCCGCGAGCAGCAGCTAGCTAGCTAACACATGGCGACTCCAACAGGGACCAGGACAGGACAAGACCTTCTTCCTCACTGCTGCTTTTAATCCCTCTCTCCTCTCCTCTCCTCTCCTCTCCTCTCCTCTCCTCTCCTCTCCTCTCCTCTCCTCTCCTCTCCTCTCCTCTCCTCTCCTCTCCTCTCCTGCTGATTTATCTCATTTGTTGCATCCTCTGTCTTGTCCTATTTATTTGTCCTGCCGTTTTTTTTTCCTTTCTCAAAATTACACACACATAGCCACACATACTGTACACACACTTCAATGCCTCCATGCCTAAGGCTGTGGGGCAGCATTCTGGCTCTGTGTGGATTAATCTGCTCCCTGCCTGCAACCGAGCTGCCACCACTTTCTTTGGTCCCAGGACACACAAACAAACACACTCTCCTCTTGCACATACATATACATGCCCAACTGGACAGCTTGATTCGTATACGTTTCTGTACCTTCTTCTTTTTTTTCCCTATACACGAATCGACGCACCGTGCACACAGCTCTGTAGATCAGCTCCGTAAAACAGCCTCGCGAGCTGCTCTGAATTTCATAAACTGTGCGTTGATGTGTGTTTGTGTCCCTCCTCAAGCTGCAGGGACTGAAACAACACCAAACATCTCCTAGTTTGCCTCACGCTCAAAACTTTATGAATTTGATGAGGACGGATAAATATTCCATCTGCTGTGTGTGTGTGTGTGTGTGTGTCTGACAGTCTCCCAGCAGTCTAAGCCAGTGTTATCCCTCCAGCCGTACCAGTCAATAGTATATCTGGAGCTGGCGGCGCGCTTCATTCCCCCAGCTCTTCTCTGCAGCTGCCAACTGGGTGACCAGCTTAATTCTCACACAAACACACATTCACACATAAAATAGCTCTCATAACTCTCTTATTCACTTCCACGTACGTCGCACACACTGAAGCAGCCGCCCGCATCATTAGCAGTTTAGTGTCAAGTGTGCGAGCTCAGTCAGTTAATGACCAGCTTTGTGCGGTATTGAGCTGCTGTGGAAACTCACAGGCAGCTGTTGGGTGTTTTTTTTTCCTCCCGTTTTCTCGCCTGGTGCATGATGACATTTTACATGGTTTTGAGTTAGGGGAACTTATTCCAACCTGATGCTAGAACCGGGAAAGAGCTGCCAAGTAAAATGTAAAATGAATAATCCTGTTTTCAAGCTACGTTTGCAGTGCAGCTGTGCATTATGCTATAGCTTTATATCTCTTTGTAGTTTCTGATACTTATCAGTGACTGAAACAGGAATTGTTGGCTCCTGAGTGTCGCCCGTAAAGCAGTTATTTATTGATCGCATCCCTTTCATCATATCAAATTGATTCATTTAGAGAAGTATTATCCAGATTTATGTTTTAAAATGCCAAAGCTCATGGATATTCATCTCTAGAGACGAACACAAACTGAAATCCTGTGAACTCAAACCACTCTTTTTTCACTTTTTTTTACACGGCGATTGAAGTTGTAAACATCCAAGCATATGTCAACGTGGAGCATCAAAGCACAATTATTCAATATGCATTACATTTAAGGGTTTTTTTTCATAGTTTGTCGGAATTTCACAGTTTGCCAGTCTGCAGTTTGGATAAACGAGTCGCTATTCTGTTCATACTCAGCTATTTATGTATTTGTGACACCTGTCCTCTCTGCATCTGCCACACAGCCACCGCTAATGGCTGGCATTAGTTCAGTATGCAGGCTATATTTTTAAATCTTCTGATATTATGACACTCACTGTGTAATTGTATCATGTCATTTAGAATAGTTGTGCTGCAAACAGGTTTTTTTTTGTGTGTGTGAGTATGTTTGTGCGTGTTTGCAGTCACGTGTTGGTGTCTGTTAGCTCACGTCCACCCCGACTGGTCCATTATTAACAGTGAGAGAGATGTTATTATTATTGGCGAGATGTACAACATATGCTGTTCTGGCTGCTCTCCAGCTCTGTCTGTCTGTCTGTCTGTCTGTACGTACGTCTGTCTGTCTGTCTGTCTGTGCACACACGTACACTCATGTTAATAAGCTTATTATGTTAATGAGGGCCTCCACAGCACCTGAAATACCTCTCTATCCGTACGTCTGCCTCCCTCTTCCTCCTCCTCCTCCTCTTCTTCTCCCTTCCAGAGGTGAGCAAACGGGCGCAGGAGAGGATGAAAGAGAAGGAGCAAGCGAGGGAAGGCATGATTAGAGGCTGGAGAAGTCAGGATAAGACGGAGATGGAGAGGACAGTGCAGGGAGAGCAGCGAGGGAAGAGGAGCAGGAAGGCGGCCCAGACACGAGACTTTGATACGGAAGTGACTTAACACGCAGCACATGTTTCCTCTAAACACACACACACAACACAGCAGCTCGCGGTTCTCCCCGTCTTGGAGGTTTGGACTGGCCCTGACTCAGGTTGTGAGCCGCTCCTGCCTTTTCAATCCAGGGACATTCCTGTCTGTCCCTGCCAGGAGAGGATCAGTGTGCCAGGGAGAGCTGGCAGCGACCAGGGGGGCATCTGGTGGGCCCCGCCAACACTGACTCCCTTACTGTAACAGGGGCCTCTGAAGACCTGCCATCCCATGATGTTTGCCTCTGTATGTGTGTGTCTGTGCGCTCAGAAAGGGGGGCCACCGTCTACAGTCTCAGCCCTTCTTATCCGTGCAGCCACGTCTATTCATCTCAGACAACTTTTACGGTTTTATTTATCCCTCCAGCATGATGGCATATTGACTGTCCATTCCCGCCTCATCTGTCTCCTCTCAAACACCGTGGGCACTCGGTCTTGTCCAATAAAATAAATGCAGATAAGCAGAATAAAACCAGATGTCCAATAAAACAAATGGCCCCATTTAAATAAGCAGAACTTGTGCATCTTTGTCTCTGTACTCTGCTCAGGTCCTGGAGGATAATGACTATGGTCGGGCGGTGGACTGGTGGGGTTTGGGCGTCGTGACGTACGAGATGATGTGCGGCCGACTGCCGTTCTACAACCAGGACCACGAGAAGCTGTTCGAGCTCATCCTCATGGAGGACATCAAGTTCCCGCGCACGCTGTCGGCCGATGCCAAGTCGCTGCTGTCTGGTCTGCTCATCAAAGACCCAAACAAACGGTGTGTGTCGAGCCTTAAACCCTTAACCCTTTGTGAAAACATCCCCAAATGTAGTCAGTATCAGCTCCACAGCTATGAGAACTGAACAACCTGAGCCTCCGTGGATGATAGACAGTTGGTAGAATTTTAAAACACAATAAATCTCCTTATCCTTACCACAAGGCCAGAGGGAGATTTTAAAAACTCCAGTAAAAATGTTTACTTGGGAGTAATATCACTGAAAATCAAAGAACAAATGCAGCCTCATAATAAAAAGTCAGTGGCTGATGCTGCTGAACCTGAACCATGCTCAAAGTGAGGGAAAAAAATATTGGAAGTTTCCATAATGTGGTTGAAATGTATACACATTTTTAACTACTAGAAGATTGAATCATCAAGATCCAAAAATGCAAACTTGTCTGACTTATCGTATTGACATTTAAAGTTAGATAGATAGATCGATAGATAGATAGATACTTTATTAATCCTGAGGGAAATTGTTCCACAGCTTACATACAACAAAAATAACAAAAAGACAAAACAAGCAGGTTAGTAACATTGAAGGTTAGTATGTACTCTTTAAAAACTTGCTGTACAATTGTATGAACACAACATTTCTAATTTTAAAATCTATAGAAATACTACTTTTATTAAAAGTCAGTAAACAGGGTGCTCACAGTCTGCCATATGGCGGTCATTTAAGAACAAGATACTGTGAAAATATGGACATAATCCTTTAGATGGAGCATTAAACTGTTACACCACCTCAACCTCACGTTGTGCACATCCATCTTAAGTGTCCTCCAGTAAACTTCACTCTAACTACCATATTTGATGCAACAGAATGAAACACAACAAAAATATTCCATCCATTTCAGTCACAGTACTCGGGGGTCTTTTAACTAAATGTGCCACACTGCGCACACTTTGAAACACGGCAGTGGTTGTGTTTTCATAGCAGATACAGCTTGGTCCCAGTACAGGAACCTCACAGAGGTAACAGGAAATGTAGATGTGGACAGATGTACCGTACAGACCAGAAAAATTGGCAAAGTGAGAAGCAAGGAGGAGGTTTTGTCTTTGATCCAAACATTTAAAATCATCTCTCGGTTGCTGCGTTGTGAACACACAGGGGAATTCATTTCAGTCGTTTTGCTAAAATTTAGCTTAAAATTAACACTACTTCTCACACACATACCTAAAGGATGGAATGAAAACTACGGCACATTGTCTCGTTTACTGCTGGTTCATTTATAAACATCAACTAAACCTTTATCAGTGATATAAACAAACATTACAGTCACTTTTTTGATAAATATGTCATGTTTTGTATATTCCTAAAGGGTTTTCATTCAGAGTGTTTTATTTTTTTATTTCTCTTTCGGCTAAATTTAGGCTTGATTACTTTCTGTTTAACTTCTGGCTTCGAATCGAGTTGGAAAATTCAGTCTAATAACATTTTCTCCTCGTCTCTTCCGTAGGCTCGGAGGAGGACCAGATGACGCTAAAGAAATAATGAGACACAGTTTCTTCTCTGGCGTCGACTGGCAGGACGTCTACGATAAAAAGGTACGTTTGTGTCGTCGTGTTCTTTTGTGCAGACTAATAAAGAACCACAGGATGGAGGAGAGTAAACCACAGCAACATATTTAGGTTATTTCAGTTAAAATTTGCACCACAGTTACATTTTTGTGCTGTTGTGATTATGCAATGAATTTGCATTTGTATTTCTGCAGTCAGTCCGCCTCTTTCATGCCTCACATACAAACAAGCAGCAGTGAGAACAGACAAGCAGCTGTGTAAAGTGCAGGGTATTATGGAGAAGGTGTGTGTTTGTATCCTGAGAGTCTATCAGTCAACACCTACAGCATGTCGCACAGACTCCCAGCCTCCTCGTAGGACTTACCTTCCTGGATCACATTTTACCAGATCTTCTGTTCTTCACGTCCTCGTTTTCTTGCCTGTTTTCCTTTCATTTCATTTTTTTGCTTTGCTTTTTTTTAAAAATATTCTTTTCCTCCCTTTCATCATTTCTCATGTCCTTCACATTCTCTTTTCCAAACCTATCTGCCTTTCCTTTCCTCTCCTTTCCTTTCTCTTCGCTCCTTTCCTTTCCTTTCCTCCCTCCTTTTATTTCATTTCCTCCTTTCTTTCATCCCTCCTTTCCCTTCCTTTCCTTTCTCTTCGCTCCTTTCCTTTCCTTTCCTCCCTTCTTTCCTTCCTTTCCTTTCCTCCTTCCCTTTCTTCCTTTCCTTTCCTTTCATCCCTCATTTCCTTTCCTTTCCTCCTTTCATTTCATTTCCTCCTTTCCTTTCCTCCTTTCAGTTCCTTTCATCCCTCACTTCCCTTCCTTTCCTTTCAACCTTTCATCTCTCATTTCCCTTCCTTTCCTTTCCCCCTTTCCTTCTTTCAGTTTCTTACCATTCCTTTCCTTTCCTCCCTAATTCCTTTCCTCCCTCCTTTCCTTTCCTCTTTTCCTTTCTGTCCTCTCCTCTCCTCCTTTCCTTTCCTCCCTTCTTTCCTTTCATTTCCTTCCATCCCTCATTTCCCTTCCTTTCCTTTCTTTTCCTCCTTTCCTTTCCTACCTAATTCCTTTCCTCCCTCCTTTCCTTTCCTCTTTTTCCTTTCCTTTCTCTCTTCTCCTCTCCTCTCCTTTCCTTTCCTTTCCTTTCATCCCTCTTTTCCTTCTTTCCTTTTCTTTCCTTCTGTCCTTTTTATAAACTATTCAAACACGCTGCCTCAGTCCCTTTCTTCTTCTGGCTTTCAACCGCATCAACTGTTGTGACGTCCAGAGGCTGCATGTCCTTCGAGCAGCTGCCTCCTAGTCTGAAACAGCAGCAGCTTTCATTGTTAGACTCACTGTACGATCTAATCTGATCTCTCTACATCTCTGTTCCAGCTCGTTCCTCCCTTCAAGCCTCAGGTGACGTCAGAAACAGACACCAGGTACTTTGACGAGGAGTTCACAGCTCAGACCATCACAATCACTCCACCAGAGAAATGTAAGTCTTTTTTCACAAACATACCGTCATTTAAACTCGGCAAAACTTGCTTCCATTTTATTTTATTTTTTTTACATATATTCAAATAATTTTAGTGAAGAAAAAGTACAGCAAAGCATACGTGTTTACCGAATGTTATGGAGTTCAGTGTTATAATTCTCAGTCACCTTCTCTGCTTCTTCACGTGAGACATTTACATTTGAATCAACTAGAAGAAGAAACACTCAAAAAGTGCTGTTGTTCGCTGTACAAGTCTGTCTGTGTTAGTCCTCCGGCCACATGCAGCTTTTCACAGGCTTCTGAGATAAAGATACCACTTTCAAAATGTTCAGCACTGAATTATGCATGAGTAGAACCGACGTGTTTCTCTGCGCTAATGTGAGGTTCCACTTGTTTTGTAGGTCACACGTCGGTTAGTTAGCAGGAGATTGGCACATCAGAAGCAGACTAGTTAATTGAGTTGTGTTCTGTTTAACGCTCTGAGCCCCAGAACCCGCCAGCAGGTTTGAAAGGAATGCTATCTTTAAAAAAAAAAATTGCCAAATTTACACCATTTATCAGAGCCAGGAATTATAAAAACAGAAAGAACCGTTGGATTTTTTAACTTTGCAGCAATCCGTTAACTACTCATCTGTGACGTGTCTTTCGGTCTGGAAAACGATCCAAATCTAAGCCTGAAATCAAAATATGTTTGTGAAATTTTAGCTTGATGTATTAAATACTTTCTGAGATAGAATTTTTTTTTAAAATAAATGCCCATCGACCCACCAAAATTTTCGCACATAGAAATTTGAAGCAACGTTTGAACGACAACATCTCAGGAACTATTAAAGAAAAAAAAATGAAACTTTCACCGTTATTTCTCATCATATCATTGATTCCGAATCTGAGATATTGTAAATGAAAGAGTCTCTGAAATATTGAAATATGGAAAAATCATGACATATAGTTGCATGTCAAAACAAAGCACAGGGAATACTTTTAATGTGAAATACTTTGTTACACGAAATGAAAACAAATTTTTGTAGAATTTTTATAACTGATTGAGCAGGTATGACAAATTGTACCACAAAAAGAAAGCTATTGGGAGAATCCAAGCAGAGAGTTCTGGAGTTTCAAAATGGTTCTTCAAATATAACTAAGAAAATATTTATTATGGGCATATTGTTGATTTTTGGACCCCACTTTGCAGGCTGGAGAAACACATAAACTGTTTCCTATTATACTTACTGGAAAATAATTACCACTAATGTCTTGCTCAAGTAAGTACATCAGATTACCATTAAATATATGTAGAGTTCATTTGCAAAAACAGGTAAGTCCTTTTTCAGAAAACTCATGTTTTTATTGTTTACTTGAGATAAAAATAATAATAATAATAATAACACTAATAATTTATTTTTTCTCTATTTTGTCATGCATTTTTTAACTTCAGATTGATTGATATTATCTCAAGTAAACAATAAAAAAAAAGTTTTCTGAAAATTTATCAAAACGGAGATATCTGTTTTTGCAAATGAACTCTTCATATATCGAGGTATGACGATGTCCCATGAGAATAATCCCAATATTCCAACAGATCGATGTATTTGGTCGCGGTTATTATACTGATGTCCACTGAGGTTTCAAAGTGGATCTCCAAGTATAACTCAGAAATATTTCATTTCAATGTGGGCATTTTTTTTCCCCGTATCCCACTTTGTAGACAGAGTCCTTGCTTTGGAGGAGACTAGGACTTAGGATCCTCAGTTTCAGTCATCAGAGACGGTGGAGCAGAAAGCCTTCGATGATCAGAGATGGAAAAACCCAGTAGTGACTCAGCTGTCAAAAATTCAGGGACTTTCCAGCTGGAATGAGAACTAAAGTGGGCGCTTAGAAAATGTTTTCCACGTGGATTCAAGGTTTCAATTTTAAAAGAAATTCAACATCTCTTCCTTTCTTTTTTTTATAGATTTATGACATAATGGTGGCACTCTGCACAAAAGACAATTTAGAGTTGTCTCTACTTTTAGCCATCATTGCATTGAAGTGCATGATTTTATATTACAGTAAAAAATGAGCCCACAGTGAATAAAAATTGCCCAAAACCGCTTGGAGGTCAGAGGGTTAAATCTAAAGAATAAAAAAAAAAACCTCTCAGACATTTAATTTCTGTAATGATGAAATGTGTGTTGAGATGATAAATCAACCTGGCAGTTCCTGTTTAATCCCTGCATCAGTTAAATGTAAGATTTTGTGTAATCTTAGATATTTGTTATGAAAGTTGTTGTATTTATAACATTTATAACTGTGACTGGATTAAAGTGTGGATTCATGTGTGTTCAGTAATTTTCCATGAAGCGCTGAGGAACCAAAGTCTAACACAAGGGATGACAGGGATAACACATGCCAGTTGTGTGACTTATGCTGATGTTCCTGTTTGAAAGCTGCTCTGTTTCTCGCCTTTGTCACACAAAACTTTGCTTTGACTTGAGAGACGACTGAGTGCTAATTTGGAGAAGTCAGGACTCCACTAAAGAACTTTTCTGACAATATTCAAACGTCTTTATTTACCTCTGAATTCATATTTTTCTTTTTTTTTAGTCGATGAGGACGGGATGGACTGTCTGGACAACGAGAGAAGACCGCACTTCCCACAGTTCTCGTACTCAGCCAGCGGGCGGGAATGAACTGTCCATCACAGTGACATCATCACAGCTGGTCTCTGAGGTCATCAGTGTGGGACAGAAAAAGACCCACAGCTTCGAACCGACTCAGAACGACCCCGACTCGAAGGACTTTGCTCTCCTAGTTCTCTCTTTTTCACCTCTCCAGTCAGCTTCTCTGTTTCCGTTCTCTTAGTGAATCCCGTCTTAGAGAAAACCTTCAGGCGAAATTCCCGTCTAATCCTGCACTGCAACCCCAGGTGATCCGAGCTGTGATGTAACGACCCTTTAATGACAGGAGCGTCACCGGTGGCCTGCTGTGCTTTGACATGTGTCGGTGCTGCCAAACCCCACAAAACCTCTGACGATGAAGTTAGACGACAGCCGGTGTGTTTTTAAGGAGACGTTTTTGTAGCTTCTTATCTGTACGACGGAGATACAGCATTTTAAGTCATTCAAACTGCCACTACCGGTTGTATCTCAGGCTTTTTGCAGATACTCAGACACTGATATCAGATCCTCAGTTAAGTAATCCTGGGATTGATTGAGGCTGCCTGGCAGTGAGTGAGCAGAATCCTTCACACCTCATGTTTGTCGAGCAGGATTTGACTCAGGTTTTGCTCAGTGCAAGTCATTCTCGTTGTTGCTGCTATTTCAACTACTACAACAACTACTACTACAGGTACTCTCGCTACTATTATCCTACTACTGCTACTCCTACAATCCGGTGCTACTCTACTAGCTAAATGCTGCTGATCATTATGCAGGCGCCAGCAAAACATCAGCCACCTGTGTTAACATCTATGCTTGCACAGCTGCAGAACAGCTGCTGCTCCTAATGTACAGCTATTACACATCAACTCTGTAGATTACGGTAATGAGAGCATGACATGTTTGTGCGTTTACGTGTGTGCGTGTGAGAGCGTGCAAGGTCCAGTTGTGGGTTTGTGTTTCAGAACGCACCTCAAAGCACAGCAGTTCAGAAGGATGAAGCCCCCAAACATGAGCTTTACTACAATGCCCACAATGCAGTGCAAGGTAGTCGATGACACATATTAACACGGAGGTGAAAACGAGAGGAAAGCAGCTGGTTTGAATGTTTCCCCATGATATTTTTTATTTTTATTTCCAGTCCCTCTGAGTTTAAATTTCTTCTATCCCAAAAGGGAAAAGGAAACGGTACTTTGTTTCAGTGTTGGAAAGCTTTACTGTGACATTTCGTCATCACGGCTTTGGGATCCACACAGCTGTACCTCTCTGTCTCTGCAGGAAAAAGAGAAACTGCAGCAGCAACAGATTTCACCACAGAGTGAAAAAGAGAAAGTCCAGGACGGCAGGGAGGGCACTGTGAGAGCGTACAGGTGAAAAGAAAGATATGTAATGTTTATAATGTGATTATTTATGACGCAGTGAGGTGACAGCTGATCTCCTGCCAGCTTCTAATGAAGGATTGTGAGGAGGTATACATCAAGAGTTATGGGTTTACAAGAATCACAGCAATGGCTATTATATATGTTCTATTTATTGTTCTACTCATTGGTTTTATATTTAACTTTTTCTATTGTTATTACATTATTCTAGAAAAAAAATATATTGTTATTTCTTAGGGCTGAGAGGAAAAAAATGCACCTCAAGAAACAAAAATGGCTGAAGAATGTAGGAGGGAAAGCGGATTTAGCCTTCCTGCTCCATCGTTTAATTTAATGATGTTTTTGTGTTGTTTTGTGACCAAAATATGACGGGTGAGAGGTGGCAGGACGCGTTAAAGACAGAGGATGGAAGTGTGGGACAAAGACAGAGACCCAGGAAGTTTTTATTTATATAAACTTCAGGCATTCAGTGTGAAGATTTGCTTTCCAAGAGGAGTGAACTGTGAAGCAAGATTATTAGAACAGCAAGTAAGCCACAGATTTACATTGCTTTGGATAAAAGTGTTCGCGACATCAAACTGTAGATTTCAATGTCACAAAGGCTGCTCTCTCTTAACCTGCTAGATCACCATGGTAACTGAAGCGCTTCCCTTTTTCTGACCGGATTCTATATGAGTAATGTTGAGAATGCAGTATATCTGCAAACTTATTGAGCTGAATGTTAGTAATTTTACTGAGTGGAGTTGTGCGGTTACAGTAGCACACGTTAGCAGGAATTTTTGGGCAGAATATCCCACCAAACCGTCAGTCGGCGCTCCGAGTCAGAGCAAACAACAGACAACAAAATAACATCCAGAACATTCATCTGGACGTCTGTCGTCACTTCTTCTGTGACGACTGACGGGGAAATTCTGGGTTATTCCAACTGAAAATGAGTCTTTGTGGCTCCAAAATCAGCTAAACAAGCCTCAAAACAGCCCTGCGAAGCTAATTTAGCCGTAACGTGTAACAAATCTAACATGTGGTTGGATGTACAATGGGCAAATTCTGAGATAATCCAATTAAAAATGTATTTTTGTGGCTCCAAAGTCAGTCATGTATAAACATGTTTATGTTTACTACTAAAACCATTTCAGATTGTTGATATTACAGCTAATAGATTTAGCTGAGTACATCAATCAGTCATTAATCTTAAGCTTTGATTTGGCTTAAGATAATTTCCACGTATCCTTCATTATGGGACGATGTCAGACCTAAATGCACTCTTTAGCTATCATATTTAAATGAGTTAAGAGTTTTAATGTGCCGCTGTCGTGTTAAATATAAGCAGCTGCATGAAGACAGTACTGAGTAGTAAATATACTACATATATATAATTAACTATTTTCTAACATTCCTTTCTTGCCTCATTGCATCAACAGCACCTTTTACTGTAATTTACTCTGCAATATAACAACCTGTTCCTCTTGACTGAAGTAGAAATCAATCAAAAACTTTGTCAGCAACTCGCACAAAGAAAGCCTGGCTAAGTTGCTTCATAGTTCACCCCTCTGACTGGATACTGACACAGATGTTCCTCCTGTTTAATCTTATCACAGCTGTGTGATGGTGAAGGCAGAGTTCAGAGAGGAAGGTGAAGCGGAAGTTGAGCAGAAAGAAAACGGCACAAAAGTCTGAATGTGAGGCGTTGAGGAAAGGAAGAGACTCAAAGCTGAGCTGTAAGTGCTACTGTTTAACGTAAGTGTTGTCGCGAAAAGAGGCCAAAGAGTGTTCGGATCAGAGACGTCGTCTAAGGTCAGTCGACGTTTTCCTGTCGGTTCTTTGGATGTTTAGATGAGAAAATACATTTTCCCTCCACGTCAGAGTCGGGTCCCTCCGCTGTGTTTGAGGCGTGCTGTCACCTCTCCTGTCAGGACTTTGTTTGTTTGCGGTTGTTTCATCGTCATGTCTTCCAGTCTAGCCAACAAGATTTAAAATCCCCTCGATTTCTCTGTCTTCAAACGCCGGGTACGCCTTATGGTTTAGCTCAGAACAAGTCAAAAAGAAAAACTTTGACATCCAGCACTTCTGAGTCAAAAACAGAAACAAATCACCAGATGTGAGGTAGTAAATTTTTAAAAAAATGTTCAATCTCAACTACATTAAAACAAACAAACGTTTTCATAGTGTGGAAAAAAATCACCTTCAGTATCTGGCTGACAGATTAAAGAGTACCGGGGGATGTGCTCTTATTAGGCATAGCAAATTGTATTCCAGTATATTTATTTGAATGTTTTTATTATCATCATTGATGGATAACTTGAATTTATTTTCTATTTATTTGATGTCATTTTGTTTTGGTGTTTAGCAGTAAAGGGGCTGTAGTCGTGTTTCAACACTGTTCTAAAAATAAAAAGCCCCCAGTTTTTCTTTTCCTTTACAGATATCCCTTATACGACACATTACCTGTTTTCCCGCTGCTCTTAAGTCCATATGCTTTACTGTTGCACATCCATTAAACTGCTACTAGCTAGCAAAGGCGCTTTATGGCAGAAAGTATAAAAGGATGGCGCTGGCCTGCATGCTGTAGTCCCCCTCTGTCCGCACAACCAGTCCTGAGTCAAAGTGGCACTCAGAACTCTTATGAAAAATACTTCTCTGTGATCGATTGAGCCTGTCTGGCAGCGCCCAAGCAGTTCAAAATGAGTACAGATCCCACCCAGCTGGCACCCTCGACAAGCTCAAGCAAACACTCCCAAGTATTTGGAAGGATTTCAGCTCTGATTTGACCCAGGTCTGCGAGCGACTGAGGAGTTCTAGCTGTATGTGCACGCTGAACGCCAGAATCATTAGAAACCAGAGTTCATGAAGTACCGCTTTGTAGCTTTGGCCACAGCACTTTCATACCCATCACTTTTTATATGATTCAGAGGAGTCTGATTCAGCCCTGCTTTAAAGGAAGATTTTTAGCTTTTCTTTTTTTATGTTTTTAAGAAAATGTGGATTTTTAAAGCACATCTCCCCTCCATGTTTTGATGTTGCTCTGATGTCCAGCGTTGGCAAAATCCTGGACCAAGCGTCCCACGTGCACTGGAATTTTTAGGAAGTTGATCAGTGTTTCTAAACTAAAACGTTTGTAAGAATCCACTGATCCCATGTTGTCCCTGAAGAGTTTCCCTCCACACATCCACGTTCATGTCGTGGCAGCAACAATGTCAGAAAGGTGATTTTAGGATCAAAGTGTTCTCCGGTGAAGCTTAGTAATCCTCCTCATCAGTGTGGGCTTTAGCTCAAAGAATCAGTTGTGAACACGCGTCTCACCAAACTGAGGTTCAGTTTGAGCCTCCTCACAGCTTTACTGGTGCCCCAAACATACTCGACGGTATGTGAGATCTCCGATGCTGCTCTGACGGCGTTCACTCCTAAAGCTGCTGCTGTTTGTACTGTACATCTATCACACAACAGATCTGACTCCAATAGTGTTTCAGCATCATGTAAAAATTCTTTCAAAGACCTCAGCTGCTCCGTATTGATCTCGTCCGTTGTTAATGAACCGACAACTTCAGCCAAAAATCACAAACGGCACTGCGCCTAGCGTCTAATGCAGATAATAAGTGAACGGCTCAAGTGTTTGGAATGATCTCTGAAAGTATTTGACCTCATGTCTGCGGCGGATTCCCCCCCCTCTCTTCTCTCTACGGTACTAGTCTACTATCATCATGATTATTAACATAAACAAGCATGAGATGCATTTATTTATAAACAGCAAACAAAAAAAACAGCAAACGTGCAAATATTACAAAGTATAACTGGGTTTTAACGCCGCGTCCGTCTACTGTAGCTCTACAGTTGTGTGAGACATGTTTCCCCGACGTGTCGGAGGAGCAGAGGCCGTGTTGACTCTGAGACAGTGTCGGGAAACTCAGCGGATCCAGAAAGATTCACAGAAAAGCAGATCAAACAGGCTTTTTCTGTCTTCATGCTGTCAGGATGCAGTGCTGTTGGCCAGTGAGGCCGCGAGGATGTGAAAACAACAATTACCATCAACATGAAGCTGTTTTTTTACACTGTACATCCTTAGTATTTTTACACATAAAATGTATATGATAGGGATGCACATTATTTTCCTTCTTACAGACAGCTTCAATAAAGCACTATGTCAATCTGCTGCCACCGTGTCGACTCTCTGTTCGCTTTAGAACCGTCTGAACTCTCAGCTCACATTAAGGGTTCAAAAATTAAACAAGAAGGCAGAAATATTCTTCAGAGTTTTTCCTGTAAAAACACATGAAATAAGGTGAGGCTCAGGCAGCGTGTTACATGACTGCAGGGTCTGAGCACCGACGCTCGCTTTCCTCACAAACTTTCTATCGACCAGCTGTCAAGGAAAGGTAATAAAAAGAAAGATAATACAGAAACTTACTGCTTGAAAATTAGTAAGAAAATAGTCATTGTTCCAAAAGTTCATATTGGTGCATCAGATGTTTTATGTATTAATGTAAAAAAAAATTATGAAGGTATAAAAAAGAAAATCCTGACACAGCATTCTAACAAGTCAACACATCAACAATTGTACCACATTTAAGATAAAAAGTGTAAACATTTAAATGTAGGGGTCAACTGATTATTTTCACCTCCGATAATCAGTTATTTTTTAAAAAGTGACTCGCAATGAAATTCTGAAAAATAATCTACTTTGACTCTGATGCTGATGCTCTGATTGGTTGGAAGTAACCGCCTGTCAACACTGAGGGATAAATGTTGAAAAATCCCCTTAATTATGCACCAAAGTTTGGCACTGGAGTTTGAGATGTTCTCGATTTTGACCTCAAGCTTTTCATTTTTACTTCAAATTCTAAATCAGTCTCCTCGATTTCTAATAAAACAAATCAGTTAAACACTACATCCACACAAAAATGTCCTCGTCTCCCTGAGCAAAGTCCTCGATACGAAACCATAAATAAGAGTTTGTGTTCTGTGTAACGAAACGTCCGGATCCACAGGATGAAGCGGAGCAAACGGTCCGGACAGACTCGCTCATGTGGACAAAGTGTTCGGCAGCTAGAAAGACAAACACACGGCGTTTAGTGAGAACTGTACGTCTGATAGTGAATCACAGCAGAATACAGACAACATGTTTTCCAGTAGAAATCCGGAACCAGACAGAATCATTAGTCATGAAGGGACAAATGTCTCCTCGCTGGTTTTATTTTAGTAAACTGACAACTAGAACGTGCTCCTGGCGAGAAAAGACGCGACCGCAGATTCATTTAGTAGCAGAGCAGTGAGTCACGTCGGTGTGTGTGTGTGTGTGTGTGTGTGTGTGTGTGTGTGTGTGTGTGTGTGTGTGTGTGTGTGTGTGTGTGTGTGTGTGTTTTAGTACCTCTGTGCGTAGGTTCTGCATCTCCTCGCTGAGTGTGTTTCTCTCCTGCATCAGCTGGTTCTGTTTGACCAGCAGCTCACACACCTGCTGGGCGCTGCTCTGACAGTGACGGTCCAACTGCTGCAGCCTGAAACACACACAGTGTTGACTGAAAGTGTGCAAGAGGAACATACCCTCCTGGCTAATATGAAACCAAATGTTGTAAATATTGAAAGAGAGCTGGATCCACAAAGAGCTTTTAATATCACTGGACTTTTGTGTTGATCGAGCATTCAACAGTGTTTGCGCGGATATGACGGCGGTGTAAGTTTTTACACCGAGAGGGCAGACAAGGACGCCGAGCAGGCGCCTGGAAAAACATGAAAGAGTGGATATTTGGTCAGATGCGACTCATCCATGCTGTGTTTCTCAGTGGTGGAACACGAAAAACTGTAACAAGTAGCCCCTGAAAACAGCACAATGAACAATGTATGAACGTCTCTGCTACAGCACAATAGATTTTTACTACAAAATAATAATAATAATAAAAGTTGATTGGAGGCATCAAAACCATCACCTTGGTGCAGTGTCAACGACGTCATATATAAGAAATGTCCTTATTTTTGAAAGAAAACTGTTTTTTTTTTAACGAAGATAACATTAAATGAATCAGTCCAGACATTGTTAATGTGGTGAATGACTACTGGAGCTGGAAACGGAATGTTTACATAGGGGTACAGAGGAACATTTCCAGCAAACCATCTGTTAGGTAGAATATACCATCAGATCAACCTTTTAGGTCTACATTGGAAGAGTTTACAGTAGAATATTACTCCAAACCATCCTTTAGCTCTACACTGAAGGTGGAATACTCCTTTACACCAAGATTTTTTTGGTCTACATTGAAGGATTTTTGGCGGAATATTCCTTTGAACAAACTTTTAAGTTCATGTTCAAGGATGTTGGGTGGAATACACCATCAGATCAACCTCCAGGGTCTACAGTAGTGAATTTTAGGTGGAATATACCATTAAACTCACATTTTAGGTCTACATTGGAGGATATTAGGTGGAATTTTCTTCCAAACCGTCTTTTAATCTACATGTAAGGATGTTGAGGATGGTATATTCTTCCTAACCAGGTGGAATATTCCTCCATAACTTTTTTGGTCTACATTGAAGGATTTTTTTCTAAACTACCCTTTCGGGTCTATATTTGAGGTTTTAGGTGGAATATTCCTTTTAATCAGCCCTCAGGTCTCTTTGAGGATTTTAATGGAATACTCGATTAAACCAACATTTTAGGTGCATGTCCAGGGATTTAAGGTGGAATGTTCCTTTAAGTTCGATGTGTGAGGACCTTGTAGGTGGAATACTTCCTGAAACCAACCTTTTAGGTCAACATTCAAAGATTTAAGGTGGAATATTCCTTTAAACCAACATAAATTTCATGTTTTGATCATTATCAAGTGAGAAACCTCAATCCAGAATCCTCATAAAGACGTTTCAGATTTATGCTGCTGTTATTTGTTTAGTCCAGACTAAATGACAGAAATCCACAACTGTAATTTTATTTCAGGACTCGATTATTAAATGTCAAAACAATCCATGTGACCCTAAAAACTCAACAGCTTTACAAACTCTGAGATTAAACTCTCCACAAGGATCCAAAATAAGTTGGATTTCTACATGAGAGCTTTAGTTATTCTTCATCTACTTCCTGAAAAGTTTGGTCAATAAAAAAGACAAAAACTAATATTTTCAGCTGAACTAAAGACAGACTTTGTGATTTTTCTGCTCACATGCTGTTGTTGTAAACTTACTCCTTCTAATAAATAGCCTCCTAACCCCCTGGAAACCAGCGTTTGTTTGTTTTTGCTCCTCAGCGACTCTAGACAGCTGGTTGTAATGTCTTTTGAGTAACACGCCATACTATGACGTTTTTACAGTCAAGGTTCTACTATGGAACCAGTTTGACATGTTCAGGTGTTCTTTGTGTGAAAACTCAGAGATTTCAGGCATCAGAAGGTGGATTTCAACTTTCTTTGTTAACTTTCTGCTTCAAATTTAAACTAAATTTCCTTCACTAAGCCAGCCCTCTGGACTTCCAGTAAGCTGTGTTCCATTGGCTGTCCAGGTGGCTGCTTGGTGTCATCAGGAACACCTGAGCAGCTCAGTGTCTTCCTGCTTTATTGTCTGCAGTCAAACATTTCCTCTGCTTCTCTTCACTGGACCCGGGTTAGGCTCCGTTGCTTTAGTTTGTTCTTTAGGGCGTTGGCTTGAGCTTCCAGCAGTAAAATCCTCTTTAATGTATTTCTTGGTGGTGTTTTAGGTGCTTTTTTACTGATAGTTGTCTTGGTAAATGTGGTTCTTTAGCCACAGTTAGCACATGGTGCTAATGTGTGCAGTGATTAGTGGATTTGGTGCAGCTGAGTTGTGTCTTTATCTTGGCTGTAGTGAGTCTTTAGAGGTTTTTGGTCAGACACATTCTGTATTCTTGTTTGTGAACCAACGTTGGTTGTCCAGAAGGTAAGAGTTCCTGTCCTGATTCTCTGTTTAAAGAGCTTCTCTGGTAGGCTGCAGGAGACTTTAGCGTTTGGGTTGTGCTAGTTTGGTTTTTGTAGGGTTTCATTTGGATGACTATCTTGAGGCTTCTCCATGTGGTTTAGTGAGGTTTTCTGGAACAGTTCTACAAAGCAACCTGCAGCAGAAGAGACTTTGAGAGTTTTTAGGAAGTTCTGGAGACCAGACTTTAGAGCAGCAGAAACATTTGTCAGCAGTTTGAGCAGGAGAAGGTGAGCTTCAGAGTAGAAATGAGAAGGAAACCTTCTTGATCCGTGTGGTGAGGTCCTGTACCAAGAGTTTGAGCAGGTTGTGAAGCGTCTGTAGTTCTTTGTCTGAAAGCCAGAAGAGTCGACTCATTAAAGGAGAAAACGGGAGATATTGTTGGTTCTTCTGTTGCTCTGCAGTTTCCTTAGACTGAATATCAAGTTTTTTTAAATGATTTACCGTGTGAACCCAAGAAGACTTCAATAAACTCCTCCATCCCTGAACACGACATATTTTATTACCATGTTAAATCTTTTTTTAATAAGTTTGAGTTTTAATCATAGTTTTAGCATAATTTTTCTCTTTGCTTGTGTAGTTTTGTCATCTGTGTGAAAAGTGCTAAACAAATAAAGTTGAATTGATAAACTGAATAAGTGACTAACTCATGATTGTGACATCAGAAGTATTTTCATTGTGGTTTAAGGGTTTGTTTCATTTTCCAGGTTGGAGTTAAAATCTTAACAGAAAAAAGAAATAAACTACATTAAAAACAATAAAAAAGGAAAAAAATTTTAAAAAGAAAAAAAACATTAATAAAAAATAATTAAATTAAAAAAAAAAAAAAACAATTAAATAAGGAAAAGCATTTATTATTTTAAAAAGAAATTAAACATTAAACATTAAATTATAATAACAATGTTTAATTTGAAAATAGAAGACACAAAATCTAAGTATGAAATTAAATAACATTTTTAAACAAAATATTAAACATTAAAAATGAATATTTCAGAGAATTAAACATTTAAAAATCCAAAACATTTATTTTGATTATTAAACCTTAAGACAAACATTTAATTAAAAAATTTAATGTTTAATTAGAAAATTAAATCTTAAAGACAAAACTTTAAATAGGAATTAAACAGAAAATACAGTGAAGCATTTAAAAAGAAAATTAAACATTAAAGGTCGTAAAATTTAAAAAGAAAAACTTTAAAGATTTAATCTAAAAAATAAACATTGGGAAGAAAAGGAAATTTTTCAAACAAGCGGTTAAACATTTGAAAAAACAAACATTAAAAAGACAAAACATTTCAAAATCAAATCAGATATTATAAAAGAATAAAATGTGAGAAAAGCAAAACTAAACATTTAAGAATCAAACTAAAGACAAAACATTTGAAAAGACACCAGTTAGACTTTAGAAGATCAAATTAAACAGAAGAGATGATAAAACAATCAAAAAGAGCAAAACAGATAAAGGTCTTAAAGCGTTTTCTAGTCTGAAATGAAAACATCAAGTTGTTTCTTCAGACATTTCCTCTTTCTATGTTCTTGGTTTGATTGTGGACAGATTTACTAAGAACTCATTTCAGAAAACTGCTTTCCAGATAAAGTCTACTAGTAGTTGAAGGCATCGATCAACTAATGTTACCTTCTGATCTCCACAAACTTTACTGTTCAGTGAAGAGAATCAAAGTTTGTTCAGGATTTCTAAAGAACCACAGGTGAAGTTCTGAGAAGAACTCATGGATGGTCTAAATGTGAAATCAAGACTCATGGTCACAAGTTTTAAGGCTTCTGGTTAACCACAAAGTGCAAACTAACATGAGGACCGTACGGAGAAAACTTTTAAAACTTCAGCCCTCAGACTAGTCGAAAGGTTCAAAGTAACAGAGAACTGCTCAGGGAACTTAGAAAATATCAGTCCTTGGAGACTGTCTGAAGGTCAAACTAACGAGAAATCTACTGTGGGCTAGAAAATTTCAGCCCTCAGACTGTGAAAGCTCAGGTCCTGAGGACTCGGAGGTCTGGGAGCTTTGGAAAGTCTTGGAACTGAGGGTTCAACCCTCCAGCACAAAGCTGAAGTCCAACCTCCTGAGAAAAACGGTCGAGACGAGACTCGAGTTAAAAAAACCTCGAAAACGACAAAAAATCGATGATAAATGCACAAAAAAGAAGAATTAGTAATCTGAGTTAGTAGCTCAGGAGGATAGAGAGAGACTACCAAGTGGAAGTAGCAGGATCAAGTCTCCACACTGGATTTTTCTTTGTCTAAGTTTTTCAAAAATTTAAGAAGGGTCTGGTCTTGAACCAGCAACCTGCAGCTCCACAGGCAAACCCTTAACTCACTGAGCTACAGATCAGATAAAAGGAAATGAACTCGTCGTCCCTTTGACATCGTAGTTTCCAAGTGACCACATGGGTGGAGCCAAGGCGGAGTCAGGGTGGAGACAGGGCGAGAGTAGGAGGAGAGGTGGGTGGCGGCCTCCCCCCTCTACCCCCACCTCCCCCACTGCCCCCTCTACTCCCCGCCCACCACACCTTCCCCACTCGACGAGTTTTTCGAAAATCTGAGTCTCGACGGGTTTTTCCGAGTTTCTGGAGTTTCCACCAGGTCAGAGGCAGAACAAGTTGTCATGAAGAGGTGTTGAAGGCGAGGATGGAGTGACTTTTTACAGCGACTAGAAGGAAGACGACTAGAAGAGCAGGTCTTTAACCAGCATCCATAAAACCCATGGAGTCGCTCCACAGAAATGAAGGAAGGTCAACTTTTATCAGCCTCCATCCAGATGTTCAACTTGATATCTTACTTTGAGATTTTTAGCACCACAAACCTTTAGTATCACACTTTATTATCATTATTAGGACTTTAATGGAATCCACCAGCAGATTTAGTTTTTGTTAGGAAACAATATTCTTGTCGTCGAGGGACTGCAGGATTTAAAACTGTTCCTTCTATTTGACTCATGTTTATTAGTTTTAGTGGAGAAAATTATTTTAATTGTTGATTAGTCTCTTAAAAACCAAATAATAAATTGGATTAGTCAAGAGGTTTAAATTTCTTACTTTGTCATATTTTAAATATGACAAAAAAATATAAAAATAAAGCGTCTTGAGACAATTTGACCTGTAATTGGCATTCTATTAATAAAATTTAATTTAAATTGTATGTATCTTGTAATTTTGGAGGAATTTAGCCATATATGTTGGAAAACACATTTTCTTTGTCCATTCATCTGTTGATTGTTTTCTCCAGTAATTCATTTCTTATTTTGGTTTATAAAATGTCAAACCCAAATATATTCAGTTTACAGTCATAAAACCAAAAGATTCACATTCATGATGCAGGAATCAGACAGTTTTTCACTTTTTATCTGAGTTTCATCAGAAGATAGTTGATAATGTGTGAATTGTTGCAGCTTGTGAGCCGTAGAAGGTTTTAATGTTTGGGGCCGAGTGTCAGAAAACATTTAGAAACCAACATCAAAGAAACACTCAAAGATTTGAACATCATTAAAGGGAAATCCAACTTTTGCATGACAATGTCTAATTAAAGGACATTTATTTCTGGCATAAATGTGTGATATTCATCCTCTGGAGCTTCTCTTCACATCATCTTCCACTTGGACTGGTTTGGTCGGAGAGCTGAGCAACAAAATGTGAAAAACTGCACTTAAACATCAATGAATGACACTGAAGTTTAATCTCTACATAAATGAGACTGAGTCTGGATGTGCTGCTCTGTCATTAACTCCTAAGTTTAGGGAAAGTTCAAACAAGGAGGACAGCTCAGATAAGACTTTGAGAATGAGCTTATTTTGAACAAACACCTCAGACTTTCTGAGCTTCAGCACCTCTAGCAAGATTTTTGAACAACAAGCAACTCAAGAGATCCAGAAGTTGGAGAGAGTTAGCTTTAGCTGAGCCACAGAACATGTGCGACGCTAACCTAGCAAACATTTCAGACTTTTCTCTGTGAATTCTGAGAAATAATTTCCTATTTAATGACAGAGCTACACATGTGAACTCAGTCTCATTAAAACAGACTCTAATTCATGTGTCATCCATCCATATTAAAAGTGCAGTTACCCCAAAATTTTGTCGCATGAGCTCCAATAAAACCTGTCAGGTAGAAGGCCACTTTTGACAAACAGGAAGTGGAAGATTCCAATCAGATTTATAGAAGGGGGAACCGGACTGTACTAAGTGTGGTCCAGTATAGAGGAGTGTTTGTGGGTTTTTAAGGCTGAGATCATTAGTGAGACATTTGGAGGGAGATAAAAACTAAAATACTGATAATCAGTAAATCAGTCAGTCCACAATTACTACAGTTCTACAATATAGGCCTCTTTCATTTGACTTGTTGGATTTCTTTTATCAGAATGCTTTTTCCACTTAATGTAAAGTTATTTTTTATTTTCGATGTCGATGCACTCTCTACAAATCAGAAAGGATTAATTCTTTCTAAATGCTTCAAGTCACTGATAAATGTTGCAGAAACAGTGAGTATCTCCGTGTCCGTTTCGCAATATGTGCAGCCATCATGTATTTGTTTTGTCCATTAGCTGAGAGGGTAAATCTGAGCAGTTGTTAGATGATTAATGAGGATTTATAAAGTTTGGCCATAGAAATTTGTCATTTTTCTCTATTTTTTTTACAGTTTTTTTTTGCAGTTCTATAAATAAAATCATCCATATTAGACGTGAATTCGTTCTTTGCTGCTACAAATTTTGAGGGACTGAGAGGTTTTGTTTGTTATGTAGCATCTTTACTGGAGCATATTTTAAAAAGGCAACTGTAGCACCAATTACAGACACTGCAAGAGCTTTCTTTAGGAGACGAAAAACATGCAACAGACATGCATTCGTAACTCGTGAGCTCGTGAAAATAGGAGAAAAATCTAGGTATAATTTTCAGTTTAGTGTACATGAGTTTTAGTACTGGGTTTTGAGCTATTAGGAATTTACATTTCTAAACTACTCTACGTCTGAATTTTTAGGTTCCAGATACCTAGAAATCATTCTGAACAGGTCACAGTGACGAGCTATCCCTTTGGATGCTTAGCTCCAACAAAGAGATAAGGAGGAGGAGACAGTTAGGAGAAATACTCGTTTTAAAGCATTTAGAGGAGATTTAACTTTCCTACGACTATTTGAACGTAGCATGCGCATGTGCACATACAACCTCTCCCTCACCCCCTCTCTAAGCCTCCCCTCTTAACATTTACGAAGAAACGCCCCCCTCCAGAACTTGCGTAGGACTCAGCTGAAGTTGCCTACAGCCGCAGTATAATACAATATCAATAATAGTTTTACCTGTCCAGAAGGAATTTAGCAACCAAGACATCTGTCTTTAGGTCCATTTGTTGCTTGAGCTGACGCCATCACCCAAATGACTCGCCAATAGTCACTTTTGTTTTTGCATTCTTCGCGATCCAGTTGTCTTTATTTTCTCTGACCTCAAAAAATGGCTGTCTTTTACGGCTGGGTCCCCCTGGATCTTTATCTGCCATTATGTAAAAAAAGATGAGCAAAACAAGTCGCAGCTAACTACGAAGCTATACCCAAAGCAACACATACACAAAACACGTAAGTCCAAGGCGTACGTAATCTACGTAACTAGGCCTGAGCGGAAGATTTTTGATTGACAGGAAAGGGAGCAAAGCAAACGCCTCGGTCCGAGCGCATTGATTGGCTGATGTTTCTTTGTCCTGCCGTGTCTACAGTTATTTTTTTTTACATTTTTTATTCTTTAGAGACCATACATACAAGTAAACTAAAGGTCAGTATATTAATTTTATGTGAATCAGACAAATTAAACAACAAAAACTCCTCCATAATGCCTTTAATAGGAAGAGCTCATGGGGAACGAGGGCTTCCTTCATTGGACACGTGTTCAAAATTTACTGGAACCTCCGTTTGAAACAAAAGCTGCTTCTGCCTCTAATTTACTAAAGCATCTGACATGCGTTTGATCTAACCAAACTTTAATTCAAGACATCTGTAATGATATTGTGACTATACAGAATTCCAAACCGACAGATCAATTCAAATTTCATGTAAGATATCTAGAAAGATGTTGATTTTCGGGGAATTTAAGGAAATATGACGTCAGGATTACATTATAGATCTGAAAGTGAAATTATAACAAGTCATGATTCAGTGGCAGATATCTGGAAGGAGAAATTGCTGGCACATAGATGAGAAAAGTGTCCTGGAAGAATGATGCAGGAAATCAGAATTATACTTTCTTTTTTTTTTTTTTTTTTACCAGGAAGAACTGAATTAAGAATAACTTCATGGCATATTCAGCCCAGCTATTAAATGTTGAAATGGTTAAACATATACAAAGAAAGTAAGCACAGCTTTGAGTTTCTTTGTAAAATTTACCCAATTATTTAATGCTTATTTCGACTTCATTACAGGGAAATAGTGCACCGTTTCCTCCACTACATTGATCTGAAAACTTTATTCTGCAGATTTAGATTTATAATGCCAATGTGAGAAAACAATTGGATGCAACTTTATTGATCCCAAGAGTCGATTCACAGCGGATGAACTATAAAAGTGAAATCGTATCTGAAATAAGCCTTAAAAAGTACCAATAATACCATAATATGTGGGTTTACTTTTGTGTACTTTAAGCATATTTGGATGATAATCCTTTTGTACTTAGGTGTAAATATGAACACATGACTTTTATGTTGTAACAGAGTATTTCTACCCCACTTTATTCACATCTGGTATGAATCCGTTACCAATAATTTATTACTAATAATAAACCTTTGTGAATCATTCAACGTTACTCTTACTTTATATGATCAAACTGTCGTCCTGCAGTCAGTTTGGTGTGAAAGTTGTTTGGAGTGGTAGTTATGAAAGTTCTGATCATCACTGCGACGCCCCAATAGTGCGTCCACTCTGACAGGGCTGCCGCTGCACACAATGAACTCTTCACCGCACACTGGGATTAAAAACGCTGTGTGTGTGTGGTGTGTGTGTGTGTGTGGTGTGTGTGTGGGAGGTGGAGGGTGAATTCTGTTAAAGATATTCCCACCAGCAGCCCATTATTTCACCCATTCATCCGTCCATTCAGTCAGTCATCCCGTCCTCGAGTGCAGCGGTGAACTCATTCACACACACACACACACACACACACACACCACACACACACCACACACACACACACACACACACACACACACACACACACACACACACACACACACTTGTACTTCTATCTTAGTGAGGACATCCATAGGCGTAATGCATTTCCTAGAGCCTTACCCTAACCTTAACCATTACAACTGATTGCCTAAACTTAATCCTTACCCCTAACCCTAACCAAACCTCAATTCATACCTGTTCTCTAAAAACAAGTCTTCACCTCAAACATGGCTGTTTCAAAGTGAGGACCGGCCAAAATGTCCTCACTTTGTAAAAATGTCCTCACTTTGATAGTTAAATGCAGAAAATGGTACTCACCATGTAGCAAGTACAAGAACACACACACACACACACACACCACATTTGCATATTCAGCCGGGTCATCTCTAGTTATCCGTATTCTGTCTCTCGCACAGAGAAGCCAGTACATCACTTAGAAATAACTGCACACACTGTAAAAAATAAACTAAATTAACCAAACTATGAATTTGTGAAAAAATTAGGGGATGTTCTGCTGGACTGGTAGTGGTTGAGTGAACAGAACTTGAACTGGGATCCACACAGACTCATTTTCATGGATGTGTACAGTATAACACTGGCATACCAAATAGGTTTGCATTTGTAATTAGAACTTTTACTTTAAGGAAAGCAGGAGGAGTTGTGCTACTTTCCTGACTTTTCTCTCATCTTCAGTCTCTGGTTGAGCAGCTCAGAGCTCATAAGAAACCTGTATGGATAAAAAAAAAAAAAAACTGAAAAGCTTTGAAAAACCTCAGATTTATGTACTGAAGAGAGCTCATATTCCACTTTGTCCGTCGCCGTTTCAACAGGTTCAGGAGGCGACGAGTGAGATGCGCGAGCTCCAGACGAGGACAAGGGGGAAGAGGGTGACGTGGGTTGTGGCTCGGGGCAGAGGAGGCAGAGAGAGGTAGCTGGGGGGAGACAGATGCCCCTGCCCTGCTGGTCATGTTGGCAGTGGCAGGGCTGCCTTGGTGTGACAGACGGGGGAGGCGAACATCCCAACTCTGCTATGCAATCTGCTCCCTGCTCCCCCGCCTCCCCTACATTGTCCTCACTCTGCCCTGCACCGTCTCCTCTGCAGGGTTTAATCTTCCTCCTGATGATCCGTCTTCGCTCGCGACCCGCCTTCCTCCTCTATCATCATCATCAGAGTCTTGTTTTTCTTCCCCATCAGTCCCCCCCCTGCCCTCCTTAACCCTCCTGTTGTCTTTATTTAGGGGCACCAAAAATATTGTTCCAAAAATTCAGCAATAAAGTTCCCCAAATTTATAAAAATCTGCAAATCTTCAGAAAGAAAATTTCAAAAAAATTCCATAAAAGCTTCGTTTTTTTTTTTTTTTTAAATCCCCAAATTTGGCAAGACATAAAAATTAAAAAAAATAAAAATAGTAAATATTTTCAAAAAATGAACAGAAATCTTCCAAAAAAATCTGAAGTGATTCCATATAATCAATAGAAGTTTCTAATATTTTCTTTATGAACATTCAGAAAAAAATCTACCGAAATCCAGCGATTTTCGCTGGATTTCGGTAGATTTTTTTCTGAATGTTCTTAAAGAAAATAATAGAATAGCTTCCAATTTCGTTATACACTGTAAAATGACAATAAAGCGCAATCTATTCTATTGAAACATTTTTTAAACATTTCTTTTTCCCCACCAAAAAATGCCAAAAATGTTGGAAATGCTGAAGTTTTCACTGTGAAAATATGTTTTCCCCACATTTTCAACTCTTAAAACGGGTGTCAAAACGAGGGTTAAGCCTCCGTCCCGGCTGAGGCGGCTTATCTGGGTCCTGGAGGCAGCGTCCAGTCCCGGAGGCCGAGGGCGACGACTCCCCTCCCCGCCTGGTGTTCCTGCAGCCGGCTGCCAAGCTGTCCTGACCAGCCGCCCCCTCACTGCCTCCTACGCCGTCACACAGCACCACAGCAGGGCATCGCCACGTCACACACTAACACAACAACAACAACACACACAGAAAGATCCCGATGTGCTGCTCTCACAGTGCAGGAGGCATCGACTACACAGTCACAGCGGAGCACCTAAAGGTCACAAACTGAGCCTGTTGTTCTGAAGCTGTAAATGTTGATGAGGGAAGTGTCGGGAGCGTGTCGGCTCAAGGCCTTCAGCTCCACGCCACTGAACTAATCCGAGTCACGCTGAGGGAAATGCCAATCCTCGTCCAATCACAGCCTCCGATGCGCCAAAACGGTCATATAGGACATACAGGAGGGAGGTGTTTTTCGGCGATGACTGGCAGCTCTGAAATCCCGTAAAGCAGGAGACGCATCAGCAGCTTTCGCCGAGACAAGTTTACACTTTGTCTGCTCGTAGAGATGAATGTGACACCGTGGAGAGGATTTATTCATGTATTGATTCAGCGTGTGAAGTTATTTCTCTGAAGTGAACCACGACTTTCTCACAGGGCGCTTCCTGCCAACATAAACAGAATCCGCCAAAGAGTCTTCATCTGATGGGATTCTGAATTTAAAGGGTCAGTTCAAGAGATTTACTAAATAGATGTGTGCATAATCATTTCGATAATAATCATGATTTTGGTATGATCAACATGTTTAATCTGTGTTACCCTAACTAAAACAGGCCGTGTAGATAGAATCACGTGGCTTTAACTTTGGTCAATCTGACATTAAAACACCCGATATCACTGATTTTTTTTTGTACTGAGTGGAGACTAGAAGCTTCTTTGCGCACATCTTTCTAGCTTATAAGGAAGGCGTGAGTGGAACATTGGTAATTTGTAGTGTCTGTTGATGAGCAGATATGCAGCAAGTGAGACATTTTGGGTGTAATTTAATCTATATTTGGCCTGTAGTAGAGTTCAGGTGAAGGAGATCCTCATTTTAAGCCTTATTTGGAGGAAAGATTTGAACATGAGCAGGAACAGAGCACACCATTGTCGTGAAAAACTGCTCTGTGCAATAAAACCCATCATGATCTCAGCATGACGATAGCTTTACTTATTACTCAGATCTCTAAAAATCGATCGGAACAGTTTTTCACTTCCTCTTTAATACAAGTAAGCTCAACAGGATTCAAACTTTAGGGTCATTCCGTGTGGTTTCACCAGAAGGTCGTCACCTTTAACAACTAACATTTCAAAAAGAACAAACCATACATAATACTACCATTGGAATGACTACTAATACTTGTGTCCCAATTTAAAGTACTGAAAAGCAAAAAACCATTTTGACATCACCCATGCCATTTTGAGTAAGAATATCTCAGTAACTACAAATATAACCCTGCTGCTTTTTGTACAGTGATAGAAGACAGATGGAACTGTCTTGTAGAAAAAGTTGGGGTCTCTGGTACCTGTCCCACACTGAGATTTTTGCCACCAAAAATAGCCAATTAAAAATCTCATCCAACTTTGGGAGCTCATATTTTCCAAACTGAGGTACCTAGAAAGCTCCAGTTTGCTAAATTATCACACAAGTTTGTGTAGAATGGAACCCAGGGGTGTTAGAACACTTCTGTGCAGTATTTCTAGTACTTTTAAGGTCCCAAACCCCACTCATGAGTAGGCATCTCGTAATTTTTTGCATTTTTAGCAAGCCCCCACGGCCTGCAGAGTGTAGGGAAACACCTGGGGATGTTTGTGGGGCACTAGCTACATGCAGAGGCCTTGTTTACCAACTCACAGCTTTCTGGTATGTCTAGAGGCTGAGAAATAACCACTTAAAGATGCAAAAAATGTTGGCGAGGCTTTTTATAGCCCAAATTCTGAAAATTTCAGACCCCCACAACTCAGAAACTATTTGAGCTACAGGCCTACAATTTTGCATAGAAAGTACTTTTGTGACTATCTAATGGCATGCAAATTTAGGACTAATTTGAAGATGGTGCAGCAACACCCCCAAGGAATATCTGGTCATTTCACCTGAAATGACCCTTTAAATAAATGAATAGAATAGAATAGAATAAAATGACTTTATTGATCCCCGAAGGGAAATTCAACAATAATGAACATATAAATGGGTTTATTTAGCGTTCCTTAAGGTTTGCTTCTGTTGGCATTGCTGGTCCTCCATTTCCAAACAGTAACTGAGAGGTTCTGTGCTGTAAAATATCCAAAACACAATTATTGAGGAGGCAACAGCTGCACAGAAGACTGTAAAACGCCAACAGGCTTCCACACATGGCACCGAGCTGAACGGGCAGCCAGTAAATCAGTCGGTCAGGTTGTGGCCTGAGATGTTTAAAGCAGCGGCGGGTTGTAAGCTGCAGGTTTATGTAATGCACTAAGTAAAAGCTGTGACCCTGGCACACATAGAAACACACTCAGCTCGTCTGGTCAGAGAGCCGCCAACCTCTGGCCTTATACAACACAACACACACTTTCTCTAATCCACCCCGCCTCACCTTCATACCCTACGTCCAAGGGGTGGGTGTGTGTGTGTGTGTGTGTGTGTGTGTGTGTGTGTGTGTGTGTGAGATTAAGGTAGCGCTCCTTCCAGCAGCTAAAGCAGCAAATCCAATAACTGGCCTCTATCGACTGGCACACTCATTAATTAGGGCTTAATACAGCTTAATGCTCAGGCACTGCCCTACACTAATCCACACACACACTGCGGGCTGGCTCGCCTCTGCCCGCTGCCTGGAACCGGTGAGGGAGGAAGGAAGGAAAGAAGGAAGGAAACTTGGATGGATTCATGAGGATGCACTGATGGCGAGACAGATAAATGGATGTTTGGGCGAAGAGGATCTGCAGCCGGTGAGAAATGAGGGCTGACAGTTTGCCGTGTCATGTGAGGTGCCGGACGGAGGGAGGAGGAGGAGGAACAAAAGGAGCTCCAGCCGTCGCCTCCCTGCCGGCCGGGCTGAGTGGTCGGGGTGGGAGAAGCTTCCCTGCTGACCTGGTGAAAGGACACCACCTGCTGGATCCCACGGTTTACTGACGCACGACACGCTCAAATAATTCCTGGAAAAAAAAAAAAAAAACCTGCACCTGAAACAGCTTCCAGAGCAGCCCTCGTAGTAAGAGTGTGTTTCTGCTCTCCAGCAGACATGATAAAAGCAAGTTTTGCTGGGAGGCAGTTTGCAGTAATTTCCCCTGACGGCCCAATAATCAAACTCCGCTCACAATCTGCACCTCGAACCGCCACACTCTCTATTGACTGCTGCTACTAAAGAGATTAATTACAACACACAAACACACACACAGCTACCTCTCTGTGGTATACATCAGTCGTAGCCCACAGCTAGTGTCTAAACTCTGTTGTGTGTACGTGTTTGTCTGTGTTTGCATATTTATTTACAGGTGGGAGCATATGTCCTAAAGGCACGGTCCAAAGGGAAAGTGCTAACGTCATGTTAGGGAAACAGAGAGACGGTAATGGATGCAGAAGATCTGGAAGCAGCAGTCAGGTTTGCCTCATATTAATGTGTGCGTTTGAATTGTCGAACATCTCATCAAGTGGAGCGTGTCACTTTAAGAAAATATTTACTGCACAGCACATAGATTATCAGAATGACTTGAAAACAGGCCACAGAGTAAACTAATTCCTTACTGTATAACGTGTTGTGTATTTCCTAAAATAACCACTCAGTGTGCATTATACAGAGAGACGCTTTGAGATAAAATGTTGAAAATAAACATCTCAGCAAAAAATCAGATTGGACTCCGTAAGATGTAAAGTGTAAAAGTCTAATCCCGACAGATAATGAAAAGTCTTTAACACACAAACGTTTGACAGAGTGAACCTACATAAGTGTGTGTGTGTTTGTGTGCAGCATGCGGGGGCCTCGGGGGTGAAGATCGCAGGCAGACGGCCTCGGCTTGCCTGGTTACAACAACACTGCCAGGGGCATGAAGGCTGCAGCTGCCACACACACACAAACACACACAAAACCATATTTCGCCCAACCCCAGGCCCAGCATCGCCACACTCACACCCCGCCGCTCGAGCTAAATCTTGGCTGGCACACAACTGCACTCAAGAATATGTGTGTGTGTGTGGGGTGTGTGTGTGTGTGTGTGTGTGTGTGTGTGTGCCTGAAGGCCATGCCCCTCGTCCTCTCCACCAACCTGTCATGCCAGTTGTTGCTCTCGCTAACACGCACATTCGACATGGGAACAGGATTGGTGACGCCGTGGGTTTTGATCGGGACGAGGCCGAGATGAATTCCCTCACTGTTAGTTGATTTTGTTTCCTTACACCGCCGCCTGTCATTCCCGGGAAACTTCATTTACATGTGCTTTAATCTGTAAATGTATGAGCGGTTTCATATGCCAGCTCCATGTCTGAAAAGTCACTTTCCCTGTTCGGATTGAACACATACAGCATCAGCATCCTAATGTCCGGATGTTTAAATTCAAAGGGGCAGGGGAAAAAATTCTAAATTATTTTTAGTATTTTTACACTTGTATTTAATTGATTGTTTTTTTTTTAACTTAATTTCTTAAAGCACACAGATCCAGTACAACTATTTTTAAACTGGAGTGACTTTGTAGCTGTGCAAAGAAAAGGCACTGAGTTTACATTTATATTTTTACGGGAATAAAAACTATTTAACAATGTATGGGGGATTAAATGCATCTAGTCATTCAGCTGATAAATCATCTGTGAATCAGCCTCTGTGAGAACTAAGAACCCTGTTGTTCCATTAGTTTCTGAATCACAGCTGTTCTCCAGCAGCGCTCAGCAAAAATGGTTTTACAAGCTTTTTAGTTTTGTCTGCCAGATGTCAGTCACATGAACACTGCAGCTCATCTGGAATATTTACCTTCTTCATAAACAATGCCTAAAACACAGATGAGCACCCCAATCTTATAGCAATACAACATTATTTTTCTATTTTCTTCCTGAGCCTCAGACTGAAATGCAGTGTCTAAATATTCACTTAAACTCTCGCAGGTCAGGAAAATAAATCATGTCTCCATTTTATTTCCTTGCTTTTCTTGTATTTATTTTATTTCTATTTGTTTTTGTTTTTTTCTTTTCTGTTTGTTTCTACCCAGCCTGATCAATATTCCACGCTTTTATTTTGAAGCATTTTGTGATTTTATTTTAAAAATCTTTATTTGCTCTTCATGCGTGAGAGTTCCAACTGATTCATGTGAGCAAATGTCTTTTAATGACAATATTGTTTGTGAGAAATAATCAGCGGGCTAAATCCTTTAAAGATTATAATTCCTAAAAAGATTACACCAGTGCTGCAAATCCCATTTACTTGCCAATAACTGCTACATTTTACGCCGCACGCCGCTGTGCTTTCGAAGTTTTTAATTGAAAATTAAAACTGAATTGAAAATCCGCTCGCAGAGAACCGTGTTCAAACACTCGTCAGTTAAGTAAATAGAGAAACGACAGAACAAGCAGACAATAAACATCCTAGTGAGCTTGTAATGTCGTCAGAATTATGTTATTGCCGAGTGGGAGCGGAGTTGTAAAAGCGCGTTGGTTTGAAAGTCAGCAATCAGTGGCTGAAACAATGACAATAAGATCAGATATGAAACCAGCAAATCAACATGTCAAGTTTTAAAAATCTAATGCCTGACTTATATTATTTCAACACAGGATTTATTATAAATATGTATCAGAACATTTCTGCAGACACTAAACTCTCACCACTATTATCAGTACAATATAAAAGTGTGAAAATTCTTAAAATATTTGAAACACGTTCTGCTGAACTGTAAGACTGTATGTGATCATATCATAAAGTGTGTGTGCTTTTTGGACAAACACACAGAACTCTTTAAAAACCTTCAACTGCTATTGTTGGTTATTTAATTATTAGAATTTCTTATTTCTGATATCCTCTCTTCTTGTTCAGTTCAGGCTGGCTTTGTGGTATCAAACTAAATGTAAATCTTTCTTTTTAGTGTCTAAATAATATTATTAAATCAATAAAAAGAAATTATATGGGAAAATCAAATGATCTTTTCCAAATCTGCACTTTGTCTTTTGTCTGATGAAACTTCTTACAGCCAGAATTCAGAAGTCCACAACAGACAGCAGTAAGCGGTTCGACGTCAGCTCAAACGAGACAAAAAAAGAGTAAAATAAAACCCTCTTGGCAAGTAATTATAGTAAAAAGATTTAGTGAGTGTTTACGAAGGGATCAGAAATATATTTCTGGTCTGACGGAGCTGTAAACAGCTCTGGACGAGAACAGAAGTTGTCTCTGCTTTCATTTCCTGGCTGCATTAACAGAGGTGTCGGTGCTGCTGCAGGCTGCTAAATCATCTATTCAATGTCAAAGTGTTTGCTGCCGTGAGGCCTGCTGACTCTTTTTAAGTCTTGTGTTTGAGCGTCTGCTTTCCTGGCATTAAAGTGTTTCTGCTGATGTTACTTTTAACATTTTTCTAAAGAAGGGGCAGGTGTTTCCGCACGGCTTTTCTACTTGTAGTTTTATGCAGCAGCGTTAGTGTCACTGACTGGGGCTCGAGATGTGACGCTTTGCACAGTTAATGCTCCAGCTTGCAAGCCTCTGGCTACAGCCCGACATCTGAGCTGCAAATCTGTGCGTCTGTGTGTGTTTGTGTGTGTGTGTGTGACAGAGCTGTAAAGCCACCGTTTGACAATGCTCTTTCAGCAGGCCGCCCCGCGGTCGCTCCCGGCTACAGAAGCCAGCTGGGCAACGCAGAGACAGAAACGATGAGGAAAGGAGGAGAGGAAGATGAAGGAGGAGCGAGGACGACTGATCAGCGCCATCCAGAGGTAAGAAGTGATGAGGAGGTGAACGCTTCGTCTAAATGCTTCAGATCTCCTCACATTTGGTTCAGCAGTTCAGTTATCTATGATATATATTAATTTTAAAAACACCAAGCAGATTTCAGTGTTAAAATTCTTCATTTAACACTGAATCTCACATGTGTAGTACACGGTGACACATTCAAAGCTGCCGTGTTTTAAGCGTGTACAGTCGCTGCTGCAAAAGCTCCTCTGAGATCACATCATTCCTGAACATCCTTTAACACGCTCAACTTTCCTCCCATGAAAAAAACATGCTAAAGTGAAGGGGCTGCTGTGATGTGAGAAATAATACTTTTAAAAACGTGTGAAGGAGGAAAAAACACTGTATATGTGATCAGTAAAAATGCATTTGTGAGGTGACAGCAGTGATGTTAATATTAGCAATCTGTGGAACATGAACATGAAGCCGAGCGCTGCCGAGTGGAAGTGTGTAAACGCTGCAGCTCACAATGGGCCTTCTTCTTCTTTGTCTTCATCTCCACTTTCTCCACATCTCACTCTTTCATCAGCCCTCTGTTCGCCGCTACCTCTCAGATCACACACACAGTTGCAAGTTATCACACACAGATGCACACAAACATATCCGTGTGTGTGTGTGTGTCTGTGTGTGTGTGGCGCGCGCTCGTACACACACAGATGAGACAAATGAAAGCGGTCCTGTTTTCTTCTGCCCAGCCTCTGCCAACTTCATTTGCAAATGAAAAGTTTTGCGAGGAGCGTCCTTTTGCTTCTGGGGCATGGCAGCGCGCTGAGTGTTTGTGAGCGGGGGGGTGACGAGGGTTTTGACAGAGGGTGTGTGTGTGCGTGTGTGTGTGTGTGTGTGTGTGTGTGTGTGTGTGTGGCAGAGGCCCAGATGAAGCAGCCCTCGCCTGAGGCTCGCTGTCCGCCCGCGGTAGCAGCAAGCCTGTTCCTTCTTCCCCGGCCCGCCGCGACCATTTGTTCCATTAACCAATCTCCTGGAGCCTCTGGTACAAACGCACACACACATCCACAGGCGTACATACTTCAACAACTGCTTGCACAGCTCTCGCCACACATGGCCCTCCATCCCTCCTCCATCCTCCGCTCCATCCCTCCCCTCCCTCTCCTGCTCTCCTCCAGACGCACGCACCATCTTTCTTGGTGGAGGCCATATGGCCCAGTGAAGCCTGTGGATCTACAGACACATCTGCGTATACGTCGCTGCTCCCCTTAAAGCGCTCACATAAACACTCACACACCTATGCAGCACATGCACACTCACACACACGAGCCCGACAAACACACTCCGCTGTCACTGTGTGTGGTTAAGCAAGTGTTGGTGTTATGTCGGTCTGTCGTACGTACGTGTGTGTGTGTGTGTGTGTGTGTGTGTGTGTGTGTCTGACCTAAGTGTGTACATGCGTAGTGATAATTGGTGAAACAGCCTGCGAACAGCTGTGGGGTGAGAAAAGGTTGCGTGGTGTTTAGTATGGAAAAGCCGAGGGGAGGAGGAGAAGAGAGGAGAGGAGTAAAGTTGGAGCACGAGAGAAGAGCAAAGAGGAGAGGAAAGTGAGACGAGATGAGGAGGAGAAGGAGAAAAAAGAAAAACGGAGGGCAGAGGCGATGACAGTCACAGCTGAGACAGAGCGGATGCAAATCTGAATAGAAAAACCAGCAGAGAAGTCACAGCAAACTTTTCTCTTTCTGCATTTTTTTAAATATTCCTCACGACCATCAATCTGTCAGCAAAACAAAAATCTAAATCACCGTTTTCACGCTCATAAATTGGTTTATTTACATACAAAATGAGAAGTATTATTACTATTAATTTTTAAAAGTTGCATCCAAAGAATAAAGAGTTCTCTGTGTCTCGCTTTAGTGTCGTTTCTCCTTTTAATAGAGCTGTAATGTTCCCAATAAGATGTTTCTCTCTAAATTAATTGACCGATAAGACTTTTGCTTCGTTACTTAAACAAATCACACGACAATAACTGGCCAAATTCATCTAAAAATACCAAAAAAAAAAGATTAAAGTCTCTCCATTCAACTTAAAATTAATTCTTAAATCCCTAATCTCTGCAGTTTGTTTTTTCCTTTTTGCATCTGTAATTTCTGTAGATTGCTTTTAAATGACGTATAATCAGTTAATCTCACCGAAAACACTCTATTTTGACTTTTATCCACTATCAAGTTAATAAATATTAAACATTTTGTTTGCTTTTCCTCCAATATAAATGTATCTAAAAATTACATAACTGAAAAAAAGATCCTAGAAAAGAAAAGTTTGAAGAGATGAAATAAAATCAGTGCTTTAAACATTTCCAGTTGTGCTCAGCATATCTGTTTAACCTCTTAAAGTGTAGCTTCTTAAATGACGATAATAAAGAAGACTAAACATTTAACTGCCTTTGCGTCTCCTCTAACTCGCCGCTGTCCCGCTCCATCGCTCCACTCTCAGCCCTCCAGTTCCACCACTTCATTTCCAAGCGAGAAAGAAAAAAGAAAGAAAGAAAAAAACAAAAAAAAGCAACAACACAGAAATAGTGAAATAAATAATTAAGTGGCGCAGCAAAAACATTGTGTGCTAAAACCCCTGTGTAGTTTGGCAATCAGCTTGCCCATGTAAAAATAAATCAAGCTGATTTTCCAAATGTTTTGTGCGTGGTGCGCTGTTGCCGCTCTTCGCAGCACAGATTGCAGGCCGATGGAGAGGCTGTGGGGAGGGGCGGGGCGCTGGATATTGAACCCACTTGCACCAGCTTGTTAACACGTACACCTTAACCCCCGAGCGGCGCAGCGGGGCAACCACCAAGCGCTCAGGGCCTGCAGGGACCGGCTAACATATAGCCAATGTATGGACACACACACTGACACGCACACTCGGCGAGGATTACGAGAACACGCGTGATGTTCAGTACAAGAAAAGCACCGCATGACGTACCGGCTCATATATGAATACGCACACAAACAAAACTGCACAAGAATCTCAAAGTTCACGCCTGAATCGACACAGTACAAACTTCAGCACATGACTTCAGCGATCTTTCATTTTGTTTAAGAGCACACCAGATGATTGGAATCTATTAGTGCCAGGTTTTTGAAGTTTTTTGCCCTCAGAGTACTATCAGCACCAGAAATACAATCACAGACAAAAAAAAACCCTCAAGCACCAGCTGCAATGTGTATCATAAATCTGACTCATACCTCGCTCCCTCATCTCGGTATTGAACCACCTTACGACAAATCCCTAAAAAAAACACACACAAATGCCAAAAATGCATGTATTTACAGCTCAAACGGGATAAACGCATCCACACACACACACCTTCCACCAACAGCGGAATAAAGCACAGAAACGTGGTCAAGCGGCTTAACAGTCACTCCTAAAGTGACCTCTTGTAGAACCGGACTCGAGAGATTTTTAAATATCAGGAGGATTCATCAACAAACTAAGTGTCACAGCAGAAAATAAAACTCTGTAAATGCCAAGAGTGATTATCGTGGTGCAGTTGGGAAAAGAGAGAAGTTAGGTGCCAACTTCCCAGCCAATCCACTTTTGGCAGCCAGATTCCTACTCTGCTAAACCTCCTGAGAACATGCAATAGCTACTCACACACACACACACACATAAAAATACCACCGTAACATATGCGTGGAAACATACAGAATATTCATACTTCACACTCCATGACAACTTAGATTGTTTTACTTTCTACGAAACGCACAAAAAGAGTCACACACGCGACCGGGAGACAGCTGTGACTCGGTAAACTTTGTTTTCTGGCAGCGTGTGACTGTCGACAGGTTAACACCGGTGGGTGGCAGACAATATGTAGTGTCATGGATGGAGCAGGAGAAAGGGGTGAGCGAGGGTGTGTGTGTGAGGTTGAGTGGAAGAGGAAAGTGGAGTCAGGGTGTGTGTGTGTGTGTGTGTGTGTGTGTGTGTGTGTGTAGGGGGGCAACGGGGTAGAGATCCTGCAGAGTGGGGCAACAACACCCACACACCCTCGCCCACATTGGCAGAGGCAGGCGGTGTGCCAGGCGCCCCGTAGAGACACACACCAACTGCGCTCCACACTCAGGAGGAAGAGACCCCGCAAAACACACACACACACACACACACACACACACACACACACACACACACACACACACACACACACACACACACACACACACACACACACACACACACACACACACACACACACACACACACACACACACACACACACACACACACACACACACGTACAGATAATGTAGCATAAGCCGCTCTTGTTTGTGAGAAACTCAACAAATACTCACAATTAACAAACACAAACCAGCGGCTTTTATGCATTTTAACATAACATTTTAACTAAATAATCAATTAAACTTGTTCAGCTGTACTTCTCTAAAAGCTCTCCAGTTCAACGCTTTTAATTTGAAATGACCATTATATGACACTACACCTGTCAGCGATGATGATTCAGAAACACCTGAAGTCTCCTTATTACAGAGTAAAATTCAGTGTCTGTTACTCAAGGAGAAGTTAACGAGTTCATATTAGCTGAGATTATTCTGCACCACCAGACAGTATTTTATATTTTAGTCACCACTGAACCACTCGACCTTTCATAAAGTACCTACTTGTTAGCTTTGTCTTAGTTTGTTTCAGCCACAGAGGTGTGAAACAAAGTAGCTTTAAATGATAAATCTGAAATTTTTTTTGCGTCTAACATCCTAATTTTAAGACACAGCTCTTTGTTCTGCACATTGAACCACCACCAGTGAGTCATGGGAGTCTATACCTGCATTATTTTATCAAGTCTATTATGTAAAAACTGAAGTTTTTGATCAGAGAACATTTTGTGTGTGCTGCCTGCTGAATTATAAAATGTTGCCTCCATACAGACAGCAGGAGAGCAAACTGCTGACACAAAAACCACTGTGTCAACAAAAACGAACACCACTCTTATGTAAAATAAACATCAGATGTGCAGAACATTGACTGGCTGGGGACAGAGTGTGAAGAAAACTGAGCTTGTTTTGTAAAGTTTGCTGCCACCTTCCACAAAAATGGAAAGAAAGTAGAATTAAAGAACCACTTTGGGAGGACAAACTGCACCGACACCGCTGTGATTTCAATAATAAAAAGTCTCTGATCTCAATATTGATTTGATATACATCAAGGGTGGTGTTGCTCGTAAAACATAAAAAAAGGCCTTAAAAGGTGACATCAGGAAGTGTCTTGCCCTCTGGTGTGTAGACAGTGTGTGTGGCTGTGTGTGTTCTGCGTTTTTGCACACCTGTCCTTCATGCGTTGGTGCATGCGGCCGTGTTGGACGCACTGTTCCTCCATGTTGGAGCAGCGAGTTCTCAGACTCTTCACAGTCTCCTCCAAGTGGTGCTTCTCCAACGCCAGCTGTTCCAGCTCACTTCTGCACACAAACACACAGATGCCACGGTGAAAAAAAATCACCTCAGCAGCGTGCCATGAAACAGAATAAATACTTAACACAGTTCTGCAAAAACACTTTAAGAGTAGTGAAGTAAAATGCGTGTAACAACTCTGTGGATCACTTCACAATAAAGGACAACTGCGATGCAACATAGAAGTAAACTTTGTAACGGAGCCCAGAAATCTTTAGTTTTAACTACCTGAGTTAAAGTAACCTGTAAACAGACAGAGTAACTGTATTGTATTCTGGCAAAAGCTAAGTTGTGTCTTTGAACTGACATCTAAGAACACTGCAAGACTTCATGCTTTTGTTTCTAACAGGTATGATTTTTTTTTAGCTCTCTGTCCTCTGATCTTCTAAAGCACTCAGACAGTGCAGTACTCCACCAAGGCTGCTCAGCGGTCGTAAGAATTCCGACGGCTGAAATCTTGAAAAAATTCATAGCAGAAATCACAGCAACATAGAATGTGTCCATTTAGTATAGATGTACCCACAAACTAAATTAATTTGCGCTGCCCACAGGCGTGTGTTCTGCATGTGTACGTTATGTACAGACACCAAGCCGCGTGACCTAAATATGTAGCGGGCGGTGGGAAATAATGGGACTCAGAAACACCCCCACCATTTAACCAATTGTTTCTTGTATCATTTCTAACGGATAAGTCCTCAGTAGTGGATTTGTAGTCGGATCACAATCGTGATCATCAGCAGGCAGCTGATGTAGTGTTCACTCGTTGTCATGGTTACAGTGACGCCGTGCCACTATCTTGCAGTGATACAGAAATGTGGATCCAGACTATAAGCCGCATCACTGCCAAAATCTAATCAGTTGGTCCTTGTGTCATTTCTGACCTTCCCTGAAAATTTTGTCCAAATCCATTAGTCTATTCTTGAGTAATGTAGCTAACAGACAGACAGACAGACAAACGTACGCCGATCATCACATAATTCTGCTGAGGCTAGGTAAAAATGTCAGATGATCCAAAGTACAGGAAACTAATCACAGAGAAGACATTAGAGAAGACATGTTTTGTCATTATTCTATTCCATTAATCTGTCAATTACGTTCTTAATCAAATAGTTGTTTAGTCTATTAAATGTCAGTACAAATGGTGAAAAATGTTGAACAATGGTTCTCAGAGCCAAAAATCACATCCATCATCCAAAGATATCCAGTATTTTGTCACAGAGGAGCGACGAAAGCAGAATTCAAATTTAAGAAGCTGGAAACAGAGAATTTAGACTTAAAAACAAAAAACATTACTTCAATTGAATAAATCAAATCAAAATAATCAAACATTAATCAGTAAATCATTACTGCTCTTGTATGAACTGTGCTATACAAATAATGCTATTGTTACCATATTATTAGGTACAGACACTTTTCACTTGCTGTTAAAGGATGAGGAGCATTTTTGAAATCCACTGATGGCAAACCAACCTCATACTCTTTAAAAGATGATCATTGAAGTATTTTTGCATTTATTTGACAGCAGTTCCTGTCCAGGCATTGCAGTTATGTATTCCACTGGATGTCATGAGTGTCTCAGCATCACACCGGCTAATCAACAGAAGCAAGACAAACTCCTGATAACAATTCACGAGTTTTCTTCTTCTTCGTCTTGCTGCTCCTGTCTCGGTGTAACCTCACTTAGCCTGACTGAGGCCGTCCAGCAGGACTTTAACCGCTACACTGGGCTTGGACTCCAGGAGCTGCAGCAGCCTGAGGCACAAACACACCAACACCACACTGCTGCTAAAGTCCACAGCACACACAAACAGCAGATGTAGGCTTTGACCCCTCAGGCCAGTGTGTCCAACTCCTACCCATGAAAAACACATCACTACTGTGTACATGGAAGTGTGCTTCATGTCCTAAAATAATAAAACACACAGGCTGCCTCGTTGTGTGCGTTGTGTGCTCGTCTCCTGTAGCTGGTGAGGCCAGTGCGGTCTGGCAGGGCCAGATTGGGGGCTGTCATGTGACTAATGTGCAGCACAGCTCCAACAGCTGACAGGACACTGGGCCCAGGGTCACTCTCCACACACACAAACACACACTTGAGCACACAAACGCACACACACATACACACAGGCAGCCCAGATGGAGAGCTGGGCAGGCCTGCTGTGACTACTGTAGCATCAGGTTAACAAGAAAACAGGTCAGACGGGAAAGCAGTGTGTAGTTTGTTGACATGCTCTGTCCAAACAGCCTGGATGGATGATGCTTCGTGAAATGATGACATGGACGTCCAGCAGACAGAGGGAATAAACAACAGGGTGGGAGCACAAACAACTGTTTTCATGGTGGAAAAGACGAATGAATAAGTCAACATGTGAGCGACTGTGTTCAGAAGCAAACAACGAGAAAGTGAAACAAAATGAAAGCATTGCTGAGCGAATGAACAAAAAGAAGAAATTAAGGAATAAAAGAGGAAAAAACTGACCTGCTGTTTTCTGTCCGCTCCTCCAGTTTGGACCCCAGTTTGCAGCACTCCTCCTTCAGCTTCCTGATCAGGGAATTCTGGGAACTCAGGAGATCATCCAACTCTCCAACTGCAAGAAATCAATCATGGGAAGGCTGACGGTCACTCTGAGGTGAACCATGACAGGTGAGTAGCTGGTCCTGTCAAGGGTTAAAGACATATTTCACTTCTACCTTTCAAACGTCGAATTTCAGATGTAATCAGACTCAACAAGCCTCAACAGTCGGCTGTCATATGAAACCTCCACCTCTAACCTTCTGAGTTTATTGTAAATGAAGAAGCTCCTTTAAAATAATTAAATAACACCAAACAACGCGTACAACAGCAGTAGAGAGTGTATATTAGTATCTGTCCTGTTTATAGACAACAACTGCTGCTAAATGCATACAGCAGGTACAGTGTCTAAAGCATGTAAATGGGCACAATGAACCAGAAATCTGACCCAAAGTAAACTGACTAGTTCTGCTAACTAAACACAGCTAACTTAGTCCTACTAAACTGAATCTGTGGCAGCTGATATGTTTTTAAGACGGCTCGCTGTGACATATAAAGTAATTTAGATTGGATCTATCAGTTCAAATCCTAAAAAAAAAACTAATTAAGATGTCATGATTAAGGGAAAACATGTCTGATAGATGATGAAATTTGATTCAATTTTTATAAAGTCACGCTTTAGTTAAATCTTCACTGTGCAATAGATTTTTATTTCTAGCAAAAGTGAGGACAGCATGAATTTATAAAACCACAGTTTAAACGTTTGGTCAGATGTGCTGCAAAATGTATGAGGTATGGTTATTAAATACTGAGCTGAGTTTATATCAGTCAAACCACAGATTGATCAATGAGCAGCAGAACAACCTCTGAAAGTTTCCATCCACCTTTTTAATTTGCTAGCAACATTGCTTCAAATTGCGATTTTATTTTGAAATTCATCAATTTTTCAGTCCTAGTTCGCAGAAAATGGTAAAAGCCGCTTCTCAAAACACAGCATCTCCTTCAAGAATACTGTAAAATGCTAAAGGTCAGAAAATATACACGTAAAAACTTAGAAGATTAATCTCCTCAGTGCTCAAGTAACGGGTCCTGTTCATGTGTGTAAAAGGAGATTTACATACCAAAGAAGAAGAAAACCCAGCGAGTAAAGTATAGAAAATAATGGTGGGCGGGTAGCTGACTGGGAGATAGTTTCAGTTCACTGCAGGACTGTAATGACGTGCCAGAATTTTACAACAAAATGTGATTGTAAAAGTTGTGGCTAAGAGTGGAGTGATTCTTTGTGATCTCCACATTTTGAAAAAGAAAAAAAAGCACAGTTCTCTTGGCATGATTTAGATTCACAGATCCAAGCAAGTTGCACAGTGAGCTCATGTTTGTAGTTCAATCTTTTACTTTGTTTCTCAGCAGAATACAAATTATGTGACAAAAATTAAATTCTAGGTTGCATTAATGATCCAGAATTCTACTTGAATCATGTTTGGTTAATTGAAGACAACAACTTAATGGGTTTTCAGTCTCAGCAAACCGCCTGATGCTGCACTACTGGAAGGAAATAAAGTTCAAAATGGCTCTGCTTGCTTCGAGATGCTGTGAGAGCATCATGGCTACACATTTCTTCTCATCAGAGGGCATCAACTACCCAAGAGAGCAGGAAATAAACCCACTGCAACAAATACTGCAGCAGAGGCTAAATACTTATGTCTCTTTGAACGATTCCAAAAAATGCTTCTGTCAACATTCACATTTAAATCTGAACCGAAAAACAGCCGCACACAGAGAGGAGAGAAAATGGAAATAAAAAGTGTGTGAGGAGGGTAAAAGGAGGTGCAGAAAGAGAGCGGATTGTCGTTTGAAAGCGCTTTTCTTTCTCCTTTCCACCCTTCCTGCCACGTCCTCATCCGCTCATGGGGGCCTCTTTCTGAACAATCCAACACTGGGCTTTCATCGTTCCTTTGAAACGGTCCACGTTCCGCTCTCCAACATATGTCTGCTCTTTCAAAATAACAATGGCTGCCGTTTGGATTGAGGGAATGATCCACCTGCTCCGGCATTCTGTTACAGTCAACCAAAACCAAAAACACCAAGGACTCGCAGTCTTTGAAAAGTAGCTCAGACTTTTTTTTTTTTTTTTTGCATACAGTAGATATTGTGAGGAGAAGAAAGAGATATTTAAAAAAAATAAGGTAAGAGATCTTTGTGTTATACGACACATACCTGCAGGTCGACACTGGAGATCTCTTTTCTTTCTCTATGTGTCATATAGTTGCTATTAAACCAGGACATTCTGCGTAGAAAGGTGTAAAAACCGATGCTCTTCACCCACTGACTTTTTTTATTCCACTGTATACAGTCTCTGTCTTCAAATCACCGCCACAAACAATGCACGGGGAGCAGAAATTGGACGCTACGGAGCATTAAACTATTAAACTAAGCTACACAAACTCACAGCCGTGCACACACACGTACACTCAACAAAGTTTGGTCAGTGCTGGAAAAGTTGTATGAAGAATGCTAATTAGCTGAACAGGCTTTGAATGCGTCTGGCCATGCGTAGGCCAAAAAGAACCCTGGGACACAGAAACACAGCAGAACTGGCACTGGAAACAAACAGAGGAAAAATGAGGGAGGGAGGGATGGAGGGAAGAAGCGAGGCAGGGAGGGAGGGACGGAGAGAAACAAATATCTGATATCATCTAGAGGCTGCTCTGTACACATTTACTCAAAAAAGAAACATGAAAAAAAATTTCAGAAAAAAAGGTGGGAGGGGAGCGGAGAAGAAGGGAGAGGGGGGAGGACGGATGGATGGAAGGACAAACGGATGGACAGAGAGGCGGGATTTGGAGAGCAAGAAAGCTAATTATCCAGCTCGTCTGTTGGGTTGCACGGGGAGAGGAAGTGATGCGAGTTACTAAAGGACGTCCACCCCTCTATCCCCTCCCCATCCACAGTTTCCTGCTGTGCTCTGATGTCAGCTCTCTTTAGACAACATGTGTGCTGCCGACACGCGCCAGAAAGAAACCCTTTGTTTACCCCCCCATCCCTCCCTCCCTCCATCCATTCCTCCCTCTATACCCTCCATCTTTGTTCTGCGTACCAGCAGGCTCCCTAGTTGTTGAAGGGAACCACAGGTAAATAAAAAGATAGGAGCGGGGAGGGAGGGCGAGCGGCGGTGGGTGTGAGGGTGGGGGGGAGATCCAGATGGTGCAACAGATGTGCTAGCAGCAGCAGCTCTGCTGTGCAGACAGACAGGGAGCTCTGAGCTGGGGCTCTCTGCTCTGCTCCCATCACCTTCCCTCTGCTCTCTCCCGCTATTCTCCTCTTAACACTTCTGCTTTTTTTTTTTCCTGTTTTTTTCCTCGTCTGTTCTTTTGAGGTCACTTCAGATCGGTCTCATTCGGCTGAGGATAAGTTGTGTTCCTGTCCATGTTGTGATGCTGGGTACGATGGGGGCACAGCGAGAAGAAAAAAAACATCCTTCAACAGGGAAGACGCAGGTTCAAGACCCCGTTCCAGCAAAGACGCGTCCTGCTGAAGTATCCTTGAGGAAGAGACTAAAACCCTCCCAGCTCAGCGGCTGTGAATCTGTAGCTGACCCTGGTCAACTCTGCTGTTTGACTCCACGCGGTTCTGGATATTTTGACTCTAATTGCTGCGTCGTATTTAGTTCTGCTGTGTTTCCGCCCCGCTCACACCAGCCTCTCCTCTGTGTCAGAACTAACAGGCCTGAGTACTGCAGGGGCCTACAGGAAACTCAGAGAACACACACTGCTGCGTAGCCATGTAGAGATGTTCTCCACTCTTTACTAAAAACCTTTAAATGCAGCCCTTTGGGAAGACGGACTCCCAACGCCCACCTGCATCTCTGAAGCTGATATCAGTTGATGTAAATTTAGTATTTACTGATGCAGTTCATTACTTACTGACTTTGTTTCTTCTCCTCTGAAGTCTATAGCAGAAGGACAAATGTTATAATTAAATAATAGGGATAAGACAGCATGCTGCTTATAGTAATTAAAGGATAATTCTATTATTTAAAATCTGGACCCTATTTTCCATATTTTTGGGTGTAAATGATTAATAGGGACAAAAATGTTTGGAATTGGTCCAATATTGAGAACGCTAAAACTGGCAACTCCCAAATGTCTGCAGTGTAATTCCACAGGGCGTTTCTTCATATTACTGGTTTACTACAGGACTGTTTCCAGCATTATTCTGCCGAGCCTTCATATGTACTGATTACAGGTCCATAAAATGACGTTAGCTGATAGCATTAAAAACATTACCTCCACTCTGTCTGCAGCAGGTCTCTTCTGTCTTGGAAGAACATTTTCCTTTAGGCAAAAGTGTTTTTATGCAGATGTTGCAAAATGTTCGCTGCCAAGACGAGGGTGTTTTCATCCATTGGTAGCACCACTACCCACAGCGTCAGCGTGTCGTTATTTCCCAAAGGTAGTCTGTAAAGGCTTCATGAAATCTGGCTCGTCACTGTGCTGTTTCAGTTGATTTACTGGCTTTAACTTTTAAATTCTCTTACAAATTTCATCATAACTCCTATCGAGGTTCACTAAAAATGGCCAGACACAAACCGTTATTTGTTTTCTTTTGAGTCTCTTACAGACGTACAGAATTCTTGATATTACTGGACCAGTTCCAAACATTGCCCCAAAATCTCACGGGGAATGTTTCAGTTGATTAAAAATACCAGAAATATCATAAGTAAGCTGCAAATATGTACTTAATAGTTTAAAAACAACAAAACTTTGGGGGGGGAAACTCTAAACAAAACATGGCCGCTTATAGAAAGACTGTATAAAGTTCCCCGACAACTGATTGATGAGGACGCATCGGTGTAAATGCATCTGCAGAGTCCCTGGTTTGAATCCCAAACAGCCTGGACCTTCACTGCATCCAATTCCCTCAGCTCTCTGTTCCCACATTTATCTCTTATCTCTGTTTCACTTCACTGTCTGTGTAATGCAGGTGAAAATGTACCAAAAAAGGTTCATAAAGATTGTATGAAGATGTTCCATTTATTGAAAAACATACAAACTGTCACACAGATCTGTGGCGTCACCCAGAATGTGATGCAGCCCCATCCAGTGGTGATCAGTGTGAGGTTTGGAGTCTAAATCATCGGTGGTTCTGTTCTGTGCAGCGAGCAGAAAGAAAAGCTTTGATATCAGCTATACAGGATTTTTATTTGATTCAGTCAGAGTGATGGGAATAACACGCAGTAGGTTTTGTATTTCCTGCCTCCGCTGTGGATTGAAGCACTGACCTCTCTGCTGATGTCGAGCCTCGGTTTGCTGCAGCGTCACAGTCAGCTCTCGTTCTCTTTCCCGCGTTGAAAGTGTCACGGACGCCATTTCCTCCTTGTGAGCCCGTTCTGCGTTCTCTCTGTCCTGTCTGAGGAACGAAACGGATACATTCAAACAACATTCAAAGCTTTTTTTTAGTCAGTGGCAGGAATAAACTGAACAAAACTGATCTCCTCACAGTGCCATCAGCTGATCATGAATACAGCCATTCAGTGAGATCATGACTCTGAAGACATTTTCTGTTATTATAACATAACATTTGCTTACTGCTCCAACCATGCAAACACTAGAAGAAAGTCAAGCAGAATAATGTTTTTGTAATCATGCAGTTCTGGTTGTTTAATACCAAACAAAGGAGTGAAATAAACTTCATATTTGCACGTTTCGTTTGAACACAACACATCAAAGAAATGTGAAGGGAGAAGCAGAGAAAAGAGGGCAGTGGGGGGGGAGCCAAATCAAAGAAATACTCAAAACTGACTTTCTAGCAATTTTGGATCCCAGCAACGACCTGCTCACCTCACCAAAACTAAAAATAAAACTGAGCTGCGCGGCTGCTCGACTCTTATCTCTTTGAACAAAACAGGAGAAACAGGCACTGCTCTACCTGTTATTTCATAATATTGATGTATGCACAGCATCCATATCTAGAGCATCAAGCATGTAAGAAAACTATTTAAAACCCCACCCAGGATTTAAAGCACTCATCGCTGCGGTCGACGGCATCTTACTCATCCTCGGCTCACAGTGGAGCATGAAAAAGGTTTCATGCATTAAAAGCACAGTCATAGCTTTTAATCATGCAAATCTCAGGAAAAATGTGATGTTTTTTATTTAACCACAGCTACAAATACTGTAAACTGTAAATAAAAGCATGAATATACAAGTTAATCAGCCTCAAAACACACTTAGAAACAAACATGAGCAGCTGTTGAAGTAAATTTCATAATCCCTCTCAGTAAAAACTAAGATTTGTCAGGTCGTATTCATTAATGTTCACATTTCACAGGAGGATAAAAATCAAAGGTGAGCCTGCAGTGTGATCGGGGAAAGCTACAAGGCAAATACCAGCCACCTGACTAGAATAAATCAGTGGGTATGTCTTCCTGCTTCATTCCAGCTAACTGTTTCTGGAGCAAGGTGAGGGAAAAGAGGGGTTTCTGATGTGGAAGAAACCAGTGATGTGGAAAAAAAGAGGGACTGGTAGCTGAGCGCAGAGGTGAGAGAGGAAACAGGAGGAGAGCGCTCGCTGTACGACGACAGGATGAAAGAGGACGGAAAGGACAATGACAGAAAAGACTCGGGGGGTCGGAGGGTAAACGTGTCAGGCCACTGTCAGCTTCCAGACCCCTGAGTGATACTGCAGCTGTCTGCTTATGCACAGCGCTCCTATGAACCGCTCCTTTACATACGTGACGAGAAGAAAAGCTGCATGTACTGACGGATTTAAAGTCAAGGATGTCCAACATTAAAAATGAGTCTGCCGTGTGGTGTTACTTTGCTTGTACAACTTGTTCTAATAGAATTCAGTCATACATATGTAGACTTTCTGCATGCAGCATATGTACGTTTACGGCTTCACAGTACACAGTCCTGAGCTCGACAGGAACGCAGACATATTTAGCAGCGATGAAATCACTTTAATCTACACTTGAATGTGTGTCAATACCAGAATTGGACAGGTAAGATGCAAACTAAGGTGGTTTCTGGCTTTGAACGAATGCTGCATTTTGTTCCCGTTTGAATCGAAACTTTCCAACTCAGCTAAGTCCAAATCGAACAACAGAGAAACAGACAAAGAAGGAGAGAGAAAAGAAAAACTACAAAGAGAGGAGGACGGGAAAAAAAACAACAACGAACAAATAAACAGAACTCTTCCTGAAGTCCAAAGGCGCTAATGAAGAGAGAATTCTCCAGTTTAAGTGAAAACTTTTCTCCCCTACAGCGCTTGGCCTGCATCTCTAAAGTGACCGCGTCTGTCTGTTCCTTCGTGTGTGTGTGTGTTCTCCTGCTGTCCTGCTGTCTGGGGTGTGAAAGCGGGTGGCGGGTGTGCAGGGGACACAAGGAGACTGTGTGTGTCTGTACGCCTATGAGTGTGTGCGCGAGTGAATGAACCCCTGCTGGGCTTGAACAGCAGCCTGAGCCACCAAAGCGCACACCAGGGCTCAGCGGGAGATGGCGGGCAGGCGTTGCCAGCCATTTGGTCCTGCAAGAGGTTCCAGGGGGCCGTGTGTATTTGTGTATATGTGTGTGTGTGTGTGTGTGTGTGTGAGAGATTGGGATGGGGGGGGTTTGAGGTGGGTGGGTTGGGGGGGAGGCTCACACCAGACCTGTTTACCCACCAATTAGCATCAGACAGACCGCCAGAAAGTTCCAGCAGTCAGCAATAGAGTGGTGGCAGCGAGGAAGAGGAGGGTGACAAAAAACTGAGGATGGAGAAGCAAAAAGACAGAGAGCTACACATTTGGCATCTGTTTGGTCTTTACTGATCCGCCGAGCCGACGTTTACAAGTACAGCCGAACAAAGTGCACGGACCAGAACGAACAGAACGAACAGACTCCGTGGTCTTCAGTTCTGGACGGGAGTGCGAAAAATCCCGGAGAGGTGTGCCGATTTTAAGTTTCGGTTAGGTAAGATGGGTCTGAGTGAAGATGCGCCGAAGCATCAGCCGCAGAAAAAGTTTCATCTGTGAGACGATCAGAGAATTTCTAAACGTGCAGCTAGAATAGGTTCAGTATCTTCACCGGCGTGGCAATTCTAGCAGGCGTCTAAAAATGACAGAAATTTACAGTTTGAAAGATGATATATATTCCAACACAATGATCTCATCGGACATTTAACGTAAGGGGATATGACATTTAGTAACTCAGTCACCGCTCACTCAGCTGCTTGCATTTGTTTCTTTCTGTGCACTTTATTGCCTGTTATCACTTCTAAATGCAGAGAAAATTGAGGGCAGACTAAAATGAAACAGTATTTTAGCAGCGTTTTTGTCTTGCAGTCTAAAGTTGAAGTAATTTGATAAAGGCCCTGTGCTTTGTTCTGTCTTTATTGATTTTTGTTGCCTCCGTGTAATTCATGTGTCGTGCACATTTAACTTTGATTCCACAGGACGTTTATCTTATTCCTCAGGAAAGCTATTTTTGCTCAGCTCAAAGCCGTTCCCAACAACCAAGCGTAGGCTGCCGTGGTTTAAGTTGAGAGTCTGGAATATGTTGCACGTGTTGCCTGCCAATAAATAAACGGTTGTCAATTCACGATACTTTCTCATCACTTCAATGCTCAATATACGTAGTTAAATAAATAAATAGTGCTGCACGACAAACACAAGGCTTCAAATAGGCGTAGTGAAGAGTATCAGTCCGAAGTGCTTCCAAACCTCAGAGCAGCCGTAGGTTTGAGTGTTCATATCTCTGTGACGAAGGCCTGAGAGCCTCATGAAAGATCAAACTGAAGCTGAAAAGAGAAACTTCGGTGCTTCTTTCTCCTACGCCATTTTGTACCCCCAATCAAATACAACATGTTTATTTGGTTGTAAATGCTGTCACAAAATGGCTGCTGATGAACACTATTAAATTAAAGCGTAAAAAAACAGAAAGCAAAGGAGAGATGTCAGTGGAGAGCCAAGCCCTGGAGCAAGTGTACGGGGCGACGGCGAGAGCAGAGGCTGAATATGTGGGGCTGGAGCTGCATAATTCTCCTTGGGCCATAATCTGCCTTCCAGTTAATTGGTGAATGGGCTCTGGGACGCTGCCTGTGGCAGGAACTCTTGTTTGGGCATAGGAGGCAATAGACTGAATGTTCAGTTAGCAGATAGCTGGGCCTGTTTGTATATGCCTGGCCTGCTGCACCGTAGGACAGCTTGATAAGTATGGCGGAAGCTGCATGGGCCAGGGGCCTAAGGTAGGCTGGAATGGCTCTGGGGCTGCGGCCAGGTACAGTGGCTGCTGGGTAAGTGGGAGGTGGCAGAGGCGGTGGCTGGCTGGCTAGCTGGCTGGAGTGGTGAGGAAGAAGAGGGAGCCCAGTCCACACTGCCTGCTTAAGTGGGCACTATTCAAGCTGTTGCCCATTAGATGTGGGGTGCCAGGGCCTGACCAAGCGCGGAGTTTGCAGCACCCCATGGTGCAGCCGGCATCCCACGCCAGAACCACCAAATGCCGCGGTTTATCAGAGAACGAGCACAAATTGGAGTCAGACGGTGGACTTGGAGGAATTGGAGACATTCGCCAACGCCAGACACCACTGACCGCTGTTTAGACTAAAGTAAAAACAGACTTACATACAGACACACACAAACTAAAGTCATACATGTATGAATAAACACGCAAATACCACGAAAATATATAAGGGTGATATAAAAATATCTGTTGCTGACATTTCAAATAACTTCCAAACAGTGACATGACTGATGAAGCACAACCACAAACTTAAATTAAACTTTCTGAAATCATAGTAGGGAAAAGTGGTAAATATTAACATACAATATATTAATAAGAATAAAGGCAAATAGGAAACTGAATTCTTGCTTGTGTTGTACGTCGCTTTGGACAAAAGCGTCTGCTAAATGAAATTGTAGAATTGTAAAGAGAGCAATTCCTCAAATCAATGCATATTCATTTTTGTGCGCTGTGATGTTGCTGTTACAAAATAACAGGTGTGAAATTAACATACAGGTGAGCAGACTGAACTAAGCCTATAGCACAAACACACAGAAAAGCAGGCTTTGTTTGCAACAAAGGAGACTGACTGTTGCAGATATTGATGATTTCTGCAAAGACGGAGAAAAAGAATCAAGAGGAAGACAAATGATACTATTTCTATCGCTGAGGACCATCTGCAGTAAAAGCAAAACTCTGGGCAGTGCTTCATAAAAACAGTCTTACATATTTAGATAATACTAAACATTACAGACAGTGGAAAAGAAGTGTTTTATTTGTAACATTTTCCAAGGATTACATATTTATATATTACCTGTCATGTCTCACATTCTGTAAGATGTCATTACAGCATCAACAACAACACAATCATTGATCTGGTTTTTAGATTTTTGGAAGATAGCAAAGATGGAAGTGAAATTCATACATTTAACTCTGCACTTATATTTTGAAAAAATAAAATGTCACAAACGAAGCGATAGAGTACTATAAAATTACAACTATTTGCTCTTCAACCGCTCAAAATGCTGACACTCGCGATGATTCACTCTTGTGGAGGAATTCCAGCGGATCCACAGCTATTTATGATAGACTGCATCAATCAGACCGCATTAATATTCAACAGTTTGACATGCAGGACTACAAAGATGATTTCTGCTTATGTGTGTGCTCGTCTGTGCATGTGTGCCACTCAGAGACGGTGAAAGAGAGAGAGAGGGGGAGAGAGAGGCCTGGTGTAGGCCTATCTAACCGATACTGCCAACAATGGATGAGTGCACCGCGGAGAAAATAAAGTGACATATTGAACATTTGCTGTGCTGCGTATCAGTGACGCCGCGCACAATAAACATCTGAACTGTTTTGTGTAGCAGACCGCACACGGCGCCACACGATTTTCTGTCACACGCACCTCAATGTGTTTTAGCACATTTTTATTAAACCTCGGGGTGATGCGAGTCAATCACTCTGCTCCCACATTTCTCTTCCGACACCCCTCCTCCCCTTCATCTCGCTGCTCTACTTTATGAAACAAACAGAGGCGGCCTGATGCGGCGTGGCTGCTTGTTTACCGTCTACCTATCCATCCATCCATCCATCCATCCATCCATCCATCCACAGCATCTCTGCTCCGATCCTTTTTTTTTCCTCCTGCTCTTTCCATCTCTCCCTCCTCGTTTCCCTCCCACCCTTTTTTCCTGTAACTAAACTGGCTGTGTCTCTCTCCATCTGCTGGTTCTTCCTTCAGCGGCCCTGCACCTGTTCACACCTCCTCTCCTGTTGGCCACCTCTTCTCTCTTCTCCCCTCTCTCTCCCCCCCTTTATCTCTCTCTCTCTCTCTCCCTCTCTACCTCCCTCCCTCCACTCTCTCTCTGCTCAGTGCGATGCTGCCAGGCCCGTTCCTGGCTCAGTTAGCCTCTCTGTCATTCAATCCATCTGTCGGCAAGTCAACTTTGTTTACAGCGGGCGGCCCAAGCCTCTTTTCTTCTTCAAGGAGCACCAGAGCCCCCCCGCTGCCACCAAGGTCAGCGGATAGCCAATCGTGCCCGAAAAAAAACTGAAAACTGCTACTGATAAAAGTAGCAAAAAAAATGAAATGCACCCTCCCTCACCAACACACACACACACACACACATTTAAAAGTAGTATGAACAATAACTCTGCAACTTAAAGGCTGTGTGTGCATGTGAATACATGTATGCAAATACACACCGACGGCTAAAAATATACATGACCCTCAGAGAAAGAAACATTTGCTGTTACGGCACACATTCCCTCAGACAGAGGGAAAAAAAACAGCTCTAGATTTAAGCAATTAGCCGCTGATTGGCCTCTGTCATCATCTCTCTGCTCACAAAACAGAGCGAGAGAAGTTTAAAAATCTTAATTGGCACAGATGACTGATGGTCTTAACACAAGAAGAGCGGACTGGCAGCGCAGGCATCTGTGATTTTTAAAAATAAACACACAGCATACGTACAATATGCTCTCACACTGACCCAATCCAGAAACCCAGGACTCGACGCCGGTGTCAAATCTGTGCCCTACAGAAATAGTTATGGCTAGCATATGTGGCGGTGCTGGAGGTCACATCTATTTCAGCTGAGAAGGTAAATGATTGCCGAAAATTAATTTTTTCCATCAGGTTTCTCCTCATTAGACATTTTATAAAGAGTAGGGGTAATCCATATATTGATGTTTTTACAACAAAGGAAAAATTAACCACACAATTTAAATAACAGAGAAAGCATCGGATGAGCTAAAAGCGAGAGGAGTGGGAGTGAATTTGCTGAAAGTTCAAACCACACAAGGTGTTCTCCCCTGGTGTGAGCGCAGTCCACCTGTGTTGGAATTCACTTCACACCTGAGACGTACCTGATGTCGTTTCAAACACACCTCACCCCTCCCACCCGGTCACAGGCTCGAGGGCAACTGGCAAGAAGAAACACGCACCGTCTCTCCAAACCCACCCATGAAAACCTCAGCGAACTCCTCATTTAACTTCTTATCTCCTCACCTCCTTCTGCTAACTCCTCTCTCGTTCCCCTGGGCCATTCATTTTTAATCAGCTGTGTCTTTACCAGTATCGCCTGATTAACAGACTCAGGGTTCACACGGAGCGCATTAATACGCTTCTATAGATATCAATTTGAGCATTTTTCATTTTGTGCATGAATGTTTAAAAAGGCTGTAGGTAGCAGCTCTAATTAAACAACAGATCTTTTGAAATATGTTCCTCTCTTCAAAATGAAAATGCATTTTTAATATTAACAAAATCAACCCATGCGGTGTAATTTTAGCACTTCTTATGTTAATCACTGCTGCAAAAAATGATTAGTTCTCATTATTTTAATGCATTTTTTGAGGATACATACATCTGCACAACTTAAAACTCACCTTTTTAGCCTGTGTGCTTCTATTTTGACTCATTCTTATTCCTTAAATTGTTATTACATCTATTATTTTAGACTTCAGTTTGAATTCAACTCATGCAAATTTCACCCCTCTCCCCATCCATTACTTGGAGTTTAAAAGAAGGACTGTGCTACATAAATAATGTTTGCTTTTTGATTTACATCATAAAATGGTAATCATTTGTTTTCTTTTAGGGTTCTTTCACATGCCCCACCACTTTAAACTCTTTGAATGATTTATTCTAGTAACCGATGGGAAAGTCTTATATCAAGTGTGAATGGAGGAGTCTGAAGGAGCTCCCTCCTGTCTTCTCCCACCATAAAATGCCATCTTAACTCTCACTTTCTTCTCTCACCACCCTTCTCCGTCTTCCAGATTGCCTCCACTCAGCTGGTACCTTGCTCCAGCCTTATCCTCCTCCCTTATGTCTCCTGCTCCGCTTTGTGATCATCTCCCAGTACAATCTGCTGATGGGGGCACTGGCCTACCACCTACTGCCTGGCACTGCTGTGCCCACAAAGGGCAACAGAGAGAAAGTGATGGATTGAATGTAAAAGGGAAAGGAAAAATCATGGAACAAAGAGCAGCTATATGAAGGATAAAAAAATGAAGAGGATGAAAAGATGAAAAAGGACAGATCAATCAGGTAAAAGAGAGCGACAGAGGTAAAAGAGAGAAAACGAGCGGACAGGAAGAGCAGAGAGCGGTTCTGTCATGTTGGATGAAAGCTGTGCCTACTGGGCAGTGGGCACTGTGTCGAGCCACTGATGCTGCCACCCTCACAGCAGGAGTGTGTGAAGGCACAAAGTTGACCAGATGACACACACACACACAGAGACACACATCTACGCAAATTTATGTATCTTAAGATCCATGCACACGGAGTTTAAAGCGCAATAACATACAACACACGCCACTAAAACTCCTGGTAAACTCCTTATCTATAAAAAACCTCAGATCCACACAGTTTGAGAGTATGTGTACTACTTTCTGTAAGTAAATATACCAGGACAGGAGATGAATATAGAATGCGGTGAGGAGTGGATGGTGGATGGATGACAGAGGGCTGGTGCTCTCCCGTTCCTTCTCTGTCCTCCAGCAGTAGTGAGTGTATGTAGGCCAGTGTCCCAGGGCACACTTGGCTGGGGTGACAACAGTTGTAGCCGACAGATTTGCCTCCATCTTGCCTGAGGTCTCACAGTCAGCGATCTGTCTATTCTATCCATGTTCAGCCCCGCAGGATGGATAGATTATAGCTCTGTTTAATAATCTTCGTACTTACACTAAAGTGCGATTCTCCTCTGCTGAATTCAGAGCATCGAAATGTCAGCTGTCACCAAGCAAGTAAGTTAACGCAGTTCTTGAGCTCGAGTGAGAAAGAAAAGCTCACACGGGCACGTAGTAGAATTTACCCCCTGATAGAAAGAGGGATGATAGATAGAAACAAGAAACTGTAGATTGATCTGCACTTGTCTCCTAGCAGCCACCTAACTTTACTGCTCGGTTGTGACAAAAAGACTAAAAAGGAAAAATGAGGAAGAAAGCCGTCTGTTCAGTGTGTTTGCCATACTTTAACTGTGTTTCTCAGATGAAAACATCCATCCCTGCACTAGTCTGGAAATGGATTTAAACCTACATGCGTGTCATAATCCAGTCTGGAGATAACGTCAGATATTGCTTTTGTGGTTTGATTTGTGTCAAAGTCAAGCTTCAGTTCAGTAATGTTCACAATGTAACCAATTTAAACATGTGATGAAGCGTTATAACACTAGGTAATATGACAAGTGTGGCTGGTCACAGGAGGACTGCATGAATAGAGAAAACCAGTGACACAAAGGTGTAAACTCTGGGTCAGACGTACTGCAAAGTGAAGCCAGTCGAAGCACAGGTTGCTGGCTGAACCATGTTTTATGTACTGATCAATAACTAACATAAACAATGTCTGACAGTTTAAATCTGTTCAACTTAGATAAAACTGAATTACAGCACTGAATAGCCCACCACTGTGTATCCTAAAATTGCACTTGATTACATAGTTTCAAATGGTGATATCGGTTGAAATAGATAAATTGTTCAGCATACTATATGTCTTGGAAACAAACTGAAATAATTTGAGTCTGAACAGCAAAAAAAGCTCTGAGGTTGCCTACAACGCTTAGGGTCAAAGGGTCAAATGCAGACGTGGCTGTCATAGGTCTTGTGCTTGGCAGACAAGCTAAAATACAGAGAAACAGATAAAATTCAGAAGCACAAGGATGGAAACACTTAAACAGTGAGAAAGTGCACCTATGTAGGTCAAAGCTCGTCACTGGCTGTATTTTGTTGTTTTGAGTGATTCTAACAAGCATACAGACACTGACCTGCTTCATAAATAGCAATATGTGTTAAGACGAGACATGTTTCTGCACAAGAGGCTGCGTTTCTAAAGGTTCAGTGCTGGTATACCGTTTCCATAGATATATTAGCTGGTGCCCAGCTTGACAAAAACACACAATGTGCTTTGGATAATGTCACATAAACAAAACTGCCATAGATGAACTTAAAGATGCGAAAAGATGCAGCCGAGAGTGAGACAGTGTGGCAGAAAGACAAAAGGAGCTCCAGAGTCAAAGAAACTGAGAGAAAGATTAAAAACCAAGTAGGTCTCAACAGATTGAGCGAGAGAGACAGCGAGAGTGCAACAGAGAGGTGAGGAGGCAGGATGGCAGAGAGGGCACTCCGACAGCGAGGAGAGAAGAACGCGGCAAGGTCTCGTCACCGGGCCAACGGGCCCACCACTGTCAACATCATGGCACTCCGTGGTACACACACGCACGCGCGCACACACACACACACACACACACACACACACACACACACACACACACACACACACACACACACACACACACACACACACACACACACACACACACACACACACACACACACACGGCTGGCCGACGGCCCTCCCAGCTGCCCTATCCGTAACTGTCTGATTAGTTGTGCTAAGCAGCCCCTCCCCTGCCAACCATGGTGCCATCTGCTACCCAACAACATGGCCGCCGACCAGACAAGCACACACAAGCACACGCGCAAACACACAAAAACACACAGCGAGCCTCATACCTGGCACTGCCCCGCTGCTGTCACACAGAGACACACACATCAAACTTCACAGACACAGGTGTAGCCCAAAGGTATCAACACATAACATTCGCACAAAGACATGCACGCACAGTCATCTGACTGCACGCTCACAAACACGTCAGCACACACACACACGCACACACAGCCATGATGCTGTGGAGGCTGTGTGTGTGTGCTGACAGTGGTTCGACACTGTTAATGCCAGGTAGAACGAACGATGCTGTGCTCCAGTGTGTGTGCGCTCGCTGGCAGCGCTTGAAGGTTCATTATGGCCCCCGCCTCTCCTGAGTGACTGCAGCCCGCGTGGCGCCCCGGCCCTTTTATTCCGGGCCGTGATTGGACAAGGGCCTCCCGCCGAGTTGGTTTGCAGCAGTTTTGTCGCGCCCAGATTTCACTCGCTGCTCAAAGCGAGCCTCTGGCGGGACGCGGCATCTGCTGCCTCACCTTCCTCATTTACACTTCTCCGCCCTCGCACACACACACACAGTTCTGTTCACCGCCTTTCCAGACCTCGCTATCACGATGTACAACTGAGGGGAGGAAAAAAAATAGAGAACTAGGTAGAGGTACAGAGAGAGAGAGAGAGAGAGAGAGAGAGAGAGAGAGAGAGAGAGAGAGAGAGAGAGAGAGAGAGAGAGAGCAGCAGCGTGACATGTTTAATAGAGTTTGGGAACTTCGCATATAAGAGTCGCAGCGGTTGGTCGGGAGCTTTGTCTGACTATCTGTCTCTCAGCATCCATCATTTGATTTCTGGGTCACACAAAGGAGAGAGTGGCCTTAAAACACAGGAACTGTATCTGTCTCACCTTCCAGCTCTGTCTATCTGCTCCTCACACTGGTGTATCGCTAATGATATACATTATACCTTATTTTATAAAGGTTTTTCAGTGACTGCAGGCCTTTAATTGTCTTCCCCATGCTGTATTGTATTCTACCAGTGGCATGGTTACTCTCTGAAACCTGGGTAAGTTATATACTACAGCGCAGTGAAGCAATGACACAGGTACAAGACATGTAAGTAAACAAGAATGCAATGGCCATCACATTGCAGAGTTTACACAACCTATTTCATTTCTTGAATTTCCCTCGGGATTAATAAAGTATCTATCTATCCATCCATCCATCCATCAGGTGGTAGCAAGGATCTGGGTTAGATTCAGGCCGGATGTTTCCTTCTGCCTTTTCGACATGCCCTTCCTGTGAATACCTTCACAGGAAGCCGTCTTGATGACATGCCCTTTCCTCTTCAAATAGCTTCTTTCATTTTGAAGGAACAGTGTCTAAACTCCTAATTTTGTCCTTTCTAGTCTCACCACCCCATTTCTGACTATCACAGTGGAAGAGCAACGTTGTCCCTAAATCTAAAGACTCTTAAATATCATGTAGATGTGTTCCATCTAATGATAGTCACAGTAAGCAGTTCTCATCCTTTCAAAGAAGGCTTAATTTTCTCAAGTCATCTGACATGTATCTAGGGCTGGGTATCAATCTAAAAGTTTCGATACCGGTACTAATACTGAAACCTTCACTTCAATACCGATTCCTAAACAATACTTTTTTCGATACCAGTTTTACAACATATACTCTAACAGAATGAAAATTGCATTACTTCTCACATCTTGTGTTTAATTTTCCAGTAATTTCCAGTGCAAAAGAACATTTGCAAGCAATGTACAGTTCAGTACATACTGAGCCACCTTCGCCCCCAGACCCTTCCTGGCCGACCCGGAGCCGGTCGCGGCGCAGCGCCGCGGAGGAAATGCGCCCGGCGGGAGACGGCCCGCACCCGGGGAGAGGTCCCGCGAGGGGATCCTCCCGCACCGAGTGGCCGCCCCTGGCCCGCCGAGTTGAATCGCCCTGGCGGACTGCACGGACCCCACCCGTTTACCTCTTAACGGTTTCACGTTCTCTTGAATTCTCTCTTCAAAGTTCTTTTCAACTTTCCTTGAAGGTACTTGTCGACTATCGGTCTCGTGCCGGTATTTACCCTTAGATGGAGTTTACCACGGCATGTTTTTTTTTTCCGGCTTGCCGCAATCACGTGTAACGTTACAGCCAATCACAGGTTTGCTTTATCATAATCAAGTGATAAGTACCGGAACATGTAATCGAAAGACGAGGCTTATTTCGATACTCATTACTACTGAAACATTTCGGTCGGTGCCATTAAAGAACCGAAGTTCGGTACTCAGCCCTACATGTATCCACAGCCACACACAATGAACCCTACTGGAAATGCTTTTCCATGGGCTCTCAGCAATATTCTTTGCATATCTGAGGTTCTGCTTCAAATGGCACTGAGCCTTCAGTCTTCAGCCTATCCAAATCCAAAAAGCCTCCTTCAGCTTACAGCCTCCTTGAGTTCCCACCGTGCAGTGACCTCTCAGGTTGAAAAATGAAACCAACATTGTATTGCAATGAACTGCAGTTTCTCAAAGTCAATCCCCATAGAAACCTATGTTAAAATGCACAACTTACAGCAGAAATAAACGAGTTCACAGGCTGATACAAGAAGTAGTTTCTGCTTCTATGTCTAATTTTCCATTTTAATTTTCTTGGCAACTGTCCATGAGGTGAATCACTATACAACTCTCTCATTTAAATTGTATTAAGGCTTAAAGTTATGCATACTTGAGGGCATAAGGAGGAGTTGGGTTCGCCAAGATGGTGACACCGAGAGCCACCACAAGCAGCTTTAAAATTGTTGTTCAGGAAGCTTATGGGAGATGTTGCAGATCATTTGCCTATGATTGTATCTAGTCAATGGTTGCCTCCTCAAGCACCCATGAGATTCTTGTCACAACTCAGACCATCTACCTCAGGCAGGCTTTGAGAACCAGCCTTCAAACATCATGTACCAAATGTCAAGGTCCATACCTTTTTATCTTTCAGCCAGACTTTCATAGATGATCCCCACAACAAGTTATGTCATAACCAGTAGCATCCCGAGCTCATCTAATTCACATCCAGGAAGTTTTTAGCTGAACGCTCTTTTTTCCAGTGTTCATCAGACGATATGAACAGACACATTCAAACATTTCCTGGCCCAGGAATAAACACTGAGAAGTTCTAGATGAGAAAGTGACAGCAAGTAAACTTATTCACTGAAGCAGTCTCAGCTCCAGGTCCATCTATAGCTCTGAGCAAGCACCCTCATGAACATGGAGGCGTGATTTCATGGGGATAACAAAACTGGTGGAAGATTTGGGGCCTCGCAGACATTCGACTCGTCCCAAACACAAAGCAGGTCCACAGGTCTCAACCAACCATGGATACACTAACGCATGCAAACACACATCTATCCACTCATTCCTAGCTGGCACGAGTTGGAAGTACAAGTTATGCTGGGCAGTTTTCACTGTGGCCTTTGGGATGTGTGATCACAACACGGGGAGAGACGAGGCCGGATGGAGACAAGGAAAGGAGAAAAGAAAGAAAGTGAAGAAAGACGGGAGCAAACAAACAAAACAAACTTGGTAAAGCCCTCTGCTGGGCTGGGGCTGGGACTGGAGTGTGTGTGTGAGTGTATGTGAGGCGATGTGAACAGAGTGGCGGGGATTAGGACAGATCCTGGGCTGTCCAACTCACAGCTGGCTGATGATCCAATCCTGGAGCACAGCGCAGCGCACCAGCCGCCATGGGACCCCCGGATGCGTGCCTGCATCTGTGTGTGTGAGAGCGTGTGTTTGTGTTGAGGCATGTGGGTTCGACTGATGTGCATATCAGTATGCACATTTGCAAAGATGCAGTTGTACAAACAAATACGTGCACGCGCGTGTGTGAGTGTGTGCTATTTGGATGTGTTTGTCAGGAAGGAAGGGCTATCAGGAATCAAACAGAAGCTGTCTGCGCTTCATGTCCCCGTTTGAAGGTGAGCTGTGATCATTTGGGCCATGAGGAGGACAGAATGAAAGATTGGAGCGGGCAAGTTGCAAAGAGAGAATCAAAGAGCTGCCTTCGAAGGCTGGTCATACAAATGCCTTCCAGCCTCGCCACTGCGAATCTCACACTCTCCTCTTACTCTCCTCTAACAACACACACGAAACGCAGCGACACAAACCGGTCCCGCTAAAGCTACAAAGAGTCATGCGTGGCTCTGTAGTGAACAACAAGAGAGGGCACGGCTATGAATGAACGACATGTAGCTCTGCATAACCCCCGAAGGCCCACAGATGGACAGAAAGGGAAAGAAAGAGACAGAGGTAGAGAAAGAGACAATCGCTTGAGGTTTATTTGTTTAGTTTTGGAACAGCAAGAGAAAAAAAAGCAACAGAGAACATGACAAGTGAGGTAATAAAAGGGGAAAAGCGAAAAAGGGTGAAAAAATGCAACGCTGGAATGCGGAGCCACAAACACTGACCGAATTTTAACAGGTGTATGTGACGGTTGTGTGTGTGTACATTCTCTTTATCTTTGTATAGACACATGTTCCAAAATATTGCAGTGAGGGCATTTCTGCACATTTTGGCTGGAATTACAACTTCTAGGGGCCGTTTGAATGTGTTTAAGATTTAGTTTCAAGGCTATAATTAGGTTTAGGTTTGGGTAAGAGTTGAGGTATTAAAATGGAGATGTGATGGTTAAGGTGAGGATAAGGAAGGCGTCAAGGACTCCTCACAAAAAATAAGGAATGCTTGCATACGTGTGTCTGTTTACATGTCTCTGTATGTATAGATATCTTTTTTTAGTCCAGTTTTACCCTGTTGGATAAATGTCTGGTTTTATCTGCACATTTCAAAGACCACCTTTAAAAGCTCTTGCATGTGTGACTTTATAGGTTCCTGAGAAAACACTAATTTTGAGTAAATGAGCCTGTAGGACAACTTAATTGTTAGTACCAAGAAAGGGAAGCGAAATCCTCTGTGTCCTCAGTAGACAGTTTGCTTCAAAGACCTTGTTATGGTATTCTAGATTCTAAGAGATCAACGTAAAGGTAAGCATACCAGTAGAAGTGGAATAGCAGCTGCTTTAAAGTGACTGGTGGTCAAATGTCTTCTGAACCTCTCCACATCTTTTTCCTGAACTAGGAAAGTGCATTCAACAATGTCTGTAGCTATTTGAAACCACTAATCATGCCTACTTCATGGTGTGCAGAGGTGAGAAGAGAAGCAGGGTTTGAACTTCTCTTTAAATCTTACTGTGTGTAAAATTGTCATTTTATAGCTCGAGTTGGAATAGAACACAATCAATGCTGCTCGACCAGTAACCAGATGTTCTCACAACAAATGAAAGAACAGCTCTAAACACTGTCTGACAGTAACTGATACATTTCCCTCTATATACTCGAATGCAATAGGGCTGGACTATGGAATATCTGAATATCCGGACGTGACGACGGTATCTGAATATTTTTTTTGAGATCTGAATACTCGGATATTCATCATTAACTGGGGCCGAATATCCTGAGCCCACAAACTGCTATTCAGGCCAGCCCTAGAATACAAACCACAATCCTCAACCTTGAACTTTACTCTTTAAATGACTTCTAAACCTAAATCAGGTTTTCAGCCAAACTACTCCTAAACACCTGGGATCTCCCTCACAAACACAGGCGTACAGGTCAGTTTTAGTTTTAATTCTAGTTTATGATGGTTATATTTGTCTTACATCTTTTCCTTAAATTACAATCCGTCAATTCTGCTTTCCAAAAGCACTGCCACTAGATATGATCAGAAATGTGATATTTTTAGACTGCATAGAGACACGCAGGACTTCTTGTCATGCAGCACTGAAGGAAGAAAGATATTCCTATTAAATTAGTATCAGAAGTGTCTTTCACTGCTAATGACCAAATTGAATTTGAATGGCTACATGCTCAGCCAAGTCAACAGCTGTCAAACATCTAGTATGCATCTGAGGACAGATAAAACTATAAACTCTCTCATGCACACACAGCCACACACATGGTAGTAAAATGGTCTAGTCCGGTGGCTCCTCTAGCACAGGTCAAAGTCATCATGTTGCCACATTAATATGCATGTCATTCTCCACAGCTGGCTGCGAAACACACACACACACACACTCCTTGCCTCATCCTTTTAAAACGCACACATGACAGCCCGCCACGCTGCCAGTGTGTAAGCGCTGGCCAGCTGACAGACAAACACACTTAAACACAGATCAGAGCCAGAAGCAGCAGTGGACACACAGACACAAACACACACATACCGCCAGGCTGCTGACACACACGTAAACACACACATACACACAAAGATTACACAAACTTGCATCCCGCAGCCTCCAGCACCGCAGGGCATCGCCGCCACATCTGTGCCCATCTCAGACACCTCGGCAGTGGGCAGCGGGGGTGAGAGAGTGCCCTGAGCGGCTGGCATGGGCTGGCATGGCCTTGGCAGTGAATGGTGTGGAAGGGAACAGCAGCCAGCGGATGACAGGAGGGACAGAGAGAAGGAAAGTGAGGAATTTAGGAAGAAAAGACAGAAAAAAAGAACACGAGGAAAAAGGAGACGGTAAAGGAGATGACGACGGAGGTAAACTGCGCAAAGATGTATGGAGGACGGTGCAGAAGGACAGTTCAGGATAAAAGATGGCGGTAGAAAACATAGATGAATCTATGGATGGATGAGTTAGAGAATAACAGAGGAAGCAAGACAGGGAAGCAGGAAAAAACAAGGAAAGAATGATGCAGAAATAGATACAAAGATAGAGGATGGAGGGGAGCCGGTAGCGCCCGTCGTGAGAACGGGTGCAGGGCACTGGCAGGTGGCTCGGAGGCCAGGCTGTCCAGTGACCATCAGCCGTGCTGTTGTGTATATGTGTGTGTCTATGTCTGTGTGTGTGTGTGTGTGTGTGTGTGTGTGTGTGTGTGTGTGTGTGCGCCAGGGACAGAAGAAGGGCTCAGGCGCCATTTTGGCTCTGCTGGAGCTGTTGCTGGGCTGGGCACTGGCCTGGTGGCACAGAGCGGGCAGTGTGTTTTCGTCCGTGTGCGTGTGGGTGTGTGTGTGTGTTGCATTATGTTGTGGCATGCTTAACAGGATTAGAGGTGACCTAGTGAGGTCCAGTTGGTACCGGGACCATGGCACAGCGGCGCGCATGTGTGTTTATGTGTGTGTGGTTTGTATAATAGGATTAGCCGTTACCTGGTGCGGTACAGTTGGTGTGCTGGTCTGAACTGGACTGGACTGGGCTGAGCTGGGCAGGAGCTGGGCAGAGGGGAGCGCTGTGTGTACGTGAGTGTGTGTGTGTGAGTGTGGTGGCATGTATAATAGGATTAGGTACTACCTGGTGAGGTGCAGTTGGCGCTGGGCATTTGCCAGCTGTTCTGCTAGGCTCAGGGCTTCGGCCTGCCATTGGCTCCCGTCCTTTTGGACCGCCTCCAGATGCTGCCGACAGCCAACCAGCTCTGAGCTCAGCCTTTCCACTTCCTGTCCCGCAGAGATGGAAGAAGAGAGGGTGGAGGAGATGCGGGAATCTTTCACAACAACCCACCTTATGCCCTTACATAAACAGAATATTAAAGGCTGATCACAGCATCATGAGAAATGAGCTCATGCTTCATGATGTAAAATCCAAAATAATTAGGTTTGTGTTGGTAAAACACTATTTTCCAGTATCAGTTTCTATAAGGTGTTCTATTTGACATGTCCTGGGTCATTAACAAGTGCAACAAGGACTTTTCTTGCCCTTGTATGTGGATAACTGCACAAATGATTTTAAGTAAATCTTAGTATTTAACTATACATATTTCAGTTTTTTAGTTTTGCTTGCTGTGTTTCAGAGCAGCATCATCACAAAATGTGCACTGCTTAATAAAGCTGACAGGCTAACTTCAAAACAAATGAATGTAATAAATCTAAACTAATCATCGGGTTGAATGCAGACGTACCTGTGCAGCCTTTTCCATCTGTCTACTGGTCTTGGCTTTCAGCTCTCTGAGATCTCTTTCTGCCTCCTCTTTCTTCAGTTTGGCCTGGCTGAGCTGATATCTCAGGTCCACACACACCTAGAAACGACAAGCAATGACTAATCAGTCTTCTGATCAAAAAATGTTATTTCATCATTTTAGGAATGTTGATTTTCTTTTTATTATCTTACTCTACACTTATTTTCAAAATTTTAATCATCAGATCCTGACATCTACAGAGTCTTTTCTCCAGGTTAAAGCACACTGATCTAAAAACAATGTGTTTTAATACGGATCTGTTTGACCAGAGTTCAACTTATCACTCGTTCTTAAAGCATCCACTAATTTAACAATAAAAGTAAATTAAAACTTGAACTAAGCATTTTCAAATGAAGCTTAGTTATGTACCTTACTTTGAATTTATGCACTCATGCCTTCCAGAACCTGAAAATAAACACTGGAATTGACAAGCTTATGCTGCCATCCAGTGGATTTACCAAAGCATTACACAAAAGACAGACTTCATTTCACCAGGCGTGTTTTTTTTTACCGGTTTCCTTAAAAGTGGAACTGTCTTCTATATGATCTCTGAGGGCATTTCAATCTTGAATTATAATATTTTAGCTGTATTCTCCAAAAGCTAAAACAGCCTTGCAACATTAGCATCATAAACAGACACTAACACTTGTTGACTCTAAATGTTCTTGAACAAAGTACACACTGCACCTGGGTATTGTCTTGCTCCTGACTGGTGAGTTTGTGGAGAGTGTCTTCCAGCTGATTGGTCAGTGAAGTCTTGTCTCTGTGAGCTCTGTCCAGCTGTCCTTCCAACTCAGCTACACGCTGGGAGAGGCTAGACACCTGACAGACACAAACAAAAAAAACACACAAACACCTTTTCAATGGCCACCTCACTGCAACTTCATTCAGAATTTAACAAGAATGTCCTCACCAATATGAATACCAGCACTGATGTTTTACTTGAAGGGGTTTTAGTTCAAGAATATCAAAGAAACCTGCGCAGGTAAGTGCAGCAAACATAAAATATCTTGTTGTTAATATAAATGTAACTATTTAATAGTTCAGAATGGAGGATGATTGGAGCAATCTACATAAACTGTACTTTTATTTCTGAGTTCTCTGTACATCCAAAAAGTGAACAGGTTAGATTTACTGTTTGTGCTAGCTCCTCCTTTTGTTTCCGAGACTCAGCCCGGCCCTCTTCTCTGGCTTCAGCTAGTCTCTCGTGCATCGCGAGAGCTTCTCGGTCTAGCTGTTCCCTCTGGCGGGCCAGCTCCCTGGATAACTGCCCACACTGCACTTCCACCTGCATGCACAGAAACGGACACAACGGGGTCACCAGCGATAAGCAGCTTAGAAGGAAACTCAGGAGCAATCCTTTATCTGAGTAAATGATTTGTTGAAAACAGCTACAAAGGTGTGTATTTAAGTTCCTCCGACCCTGGCTTTATGCAGATTTGCTTCTTCCGCCATCTCCACAGCCTGTTTGACCTGAAGACAGGCTGACCACTCCCTCTGTTGAGCCTCTTGTTGACTTGCTCTCACAGCACACAGAGCCACCAGTAACTCATCACGCTCTCTGAAAGATCAGCAAATAAGAAAATAAATGACTAAAGTAAAAAACAAAACTGCAACATACATGCAAAAAATATACAATATACAGCAATTTCATCTGATAATATAAAGAGTTAATATTCTGTTGCTAATTTGTGACCAATTTGAAGAACTTATGTTGTGTTTGTATGTGCTACCACTGACTTTGTGAGCCTGTCAATAGCCTGGACATGCAGGTTTGTGTGAGTTCCAGCCAACACAGCTTCATGTTGTGCACACTTCAGACACAATCCGGCCACACGGGGAGCTCCATCAGCCCTCAGTGCATCTGCAGCCTGTTTCTCTCTGTGCCTCAGACGAACCTTCACCTCCTCACACTCCTTCTGACTGACCGACAGATCCTTCCTTATGACAGAAGTGAAAAGTATGATGAGGAGAAAGAAAGAGAGGAAACAGTCAGCAAAGAAGATGAGTATTGTTCATTTAAAGCCATCATAAGGGACTAAACTATTACACATACCTGAGAGAGACGACCTGAGCTTCCAAGCTTTCAATCTGGGTCTGGTAGATCACTTTCAACTGTTCCTGGTGAAAACAAACAGTTGAATGTTTGTTATTTAATGCATCATTAAATAACACTAAAAATCATGGGATCAAATTATGGTTTTGCCACAATTTTCTTTTGCAGTTGTACTGATAGACCATTGAGTTAAAATGCATAAAAACAAGATAAAAATACAATTCTGAACCATATATCTCATTTTAAACAAACACATTTATGAACGTTTTCGATATTCTTGAACACAACAAAACAATCGGACAAGCGCTAAGAATGATGGACCATCAGGGATAGAGATGAAGGAGAACTAAACAGTAACTAGAAGAGAAGAAATAACAGATCTTTCACACTTACTAGCTCATTTTTCCATGTGTTGTGTTCTGCTCTCTGCAGCACACTGTGGTCTGTATTGGAGGTTATGTGGCTGTGGGCCATACTTTCATTCACCTGAGGAGAACATTGTGATAGATCATTGTTTACACCAGATTGTTAGACTGAAATATGTCAGCTTTGGTCTCATAATAAACCAAAGTCATATGTGCATTTTCTATTCCACACCTTTACTGAATTTATGCACAGTAAGGTAAAGGACAGAGGCAACTTCAGTCACAACATTAAAACCACCTGTCTAATGTTGTGCAAGGTGGATGATATTTGTAACATCCACACAAAAGTCAGAACCCAAGATTTCCCAGCAGAATGTTTCACTGTCATAAAATCATCAGTGTCATTTACTTCACATGTCACTGGTTTCATGTTAGATGCCCTCATAAATACAGACAGCTATAACAGAGTATTACCGTGGAGTTTCGGATCGTGTAATCTCTTAAAGATTCCTCCACAGCTTTGGATTTGAGCTCTGAATGCAGTTTCTCGTTTTCCACCACCACAACTCTGATCCGCTGTTTCATGCCCTGCAGCTCTTCCTAAAGTCAAGCAAAAAGAGAAATAAACAAAGACGCATCCAAATTCGGACACTAATTAAAAGGACACTGTACACGTGTGCACTGACCTTGCAGAGTTTGACCTCGGCTTCCAGGTGTTGGATGTACTCCGACTGGTTGTGAATCATTGGGACCAAATCCTGAAAGGCAGGTAAACTGGACCTGGCCTCTTGCTGCACTCTCTAATAAGAGAAAGAAGAATTAAAATCAAGAAAAAAAGCATGAATAATTTATCATATTCTAGTGTGGAAATGTGTGTCAGCTTTACAAAAATTCTATAACAGGATTTCTTTTTGGTCTAAAGCTGCTCATTCTACCTTGGATGGAGACTGTTTCTCAGCAGAAGAGAGAGGAGGGGGGATTTCTCCGCACTGCTTCAGTAGAAGACTCTTCAGCTGATTAACTACATCGCCAAAAGACACAGAAAAAACATTGTATTATAGCTTTGTGTACGGTCTGTCAACATGAGCAGGTAAATCTCCAGGTGGTGTCTTTGTCTGGCAGCCACGTCACAACCAATCACCTGCTTCACTCTGCGTCTTGTGGCTCCATGCAGCTTTGTCCTCTTCGGACAGAGTCGTGAAGAGGTTGCCATCGCCTCCATCAGAGTTCAGCTGCTCCAGAGCACTGCTCAGCTGCTGGAGGCTCCAGTTGGCTCGCTCTGAAATCAATATGCACATGCAGACACCGGTCTCATACAGTATATTATTTCTGTTCCCCATGACAGTTCCTCTGGTGTCTGTGCAGAACTCATTTTAACTTATATATTAAAGAGGACCGCTGAAGTGATGCAAACACTTGCACTTCCATCACACAAGCAGGAGATAGATCACTGGGATGTAATTACAGACAATTTTCAAAACACGATTAATGAATCACCAAGTTATCAAACTGAAATTAATATTATACCAACTATTCACATAATTGATTAATTAGTCAATTACTTTCAGAATGTCAAACTACTCTGAGTTTTTTTTCTGGTTTCCTACATTAAGCATCTTCTAGTTTTTTAACTTACACTGCCAGATACTTTGAATTTCGGGAATTATCATTGGCTTGTTTCACAATTTTCCGACATTTATAGACAAACAACAAATCAGTTAATAAAGAAAACAGTCTACCAATAATTGACACTGAAAATTAATTAGCTGTGGTATTCATTCAAGCATAGTCCAATGAGAAGTTCTGCCTTGCTGCTTGAATTCACAAAACCAGAACAAGTAAACCAACATGGTTTCACTACCTTTCTATAAGATTATGATCTGCTCCTGTAATGACACAAACTAGCAAATATTTAGACATGTGACAGTATGAAAATCACAAGATAATTCATAGTAAGGCTAAATCATTGGGGGGAAATATCTAATAGCAATTTCTCATTGTAAAGTTTATAGATGGGCAAGTGGAAGAAATAAATCAAAGTGAAACACAGTGTTCGACTCATTATTAAATAGATGCATGTTCTACATAGTAAATGACAACCTTTGGTGATTTGCTCACATGAGTTATTTTTTAGATTCAATTAATTGTTCAGCCCTAACTATTCGAATAAATTAATGATAGCTACTTTCCATATAATTTAGTTAGTTGTGTTATACTAGCCTTGTTATGTTATTATTAAAAAGTCTAAATACAGGTTATAATAAAGGTCTTTTCAGTGTTAGTTTTAGTTCAGCAGTTTTGGCCAGATATAGCTAGATTATCTTAATGCACAGGAGTTCTAAATCATATTCAGATTTACTATCAAGTTGCAAAGATTTTTGGATATCTGTCCATACTTCAGAAATAGTGCTGGCTATCTGAAACAGTTTCTGTCTGTTTTCTTAGCCTCACTAAACACCAGCCAAGATGCTTGAACTGAAAATCAAGCAGCAACAGGTGGCAGTGATGCCCCCTTTAACGGCCCTATTCCCTTAATAACAGCAGTGTCAGTAACTTCACTTTTCAGCTGCAGCTCTAATAACATTCTGTGAACAAGACCTTTAAAGACACACAGCTATTGTTAATTCAGCTTAACGTTATTTGTCAGATAAATGCCCATTTAACGCCGGTGTTTTGAACTGCTCATTAGCAAACGCAGCCGGCTAAATGCTAGCTTACGCCGCAGCTCCCTCTGTTTCGCCTCCAGCTGGTCCGAATCCTCTTCGTCCGAGTCCAACGGTTTCATTGATGTAAAAGCGTTGTTAAATCACACTTTATCACCAACTAAACGTGCTAAGCTACACACAATAACACAACAACAGCCATCATATCGAGCGCGTCGTAACGGTCACCGACTCGCTTAAGGATGTGGCGTTAGTTTTTATTAACAGCGTGTCCCGAAGGCCGTGCTCCAGTTTTCTATCATATAATTACATTAACCGCCTCTCCTTCGCAAACTGGTCGGCGTAGGATATAAAAAGAAGCGCATATGTGCCAACGGCTTACACTTCCGTAAACTCAGGCAAATGCAGGGAGTTGTAGTCCTTTTTGTAGTTTTCTGTATACCTGTATTGACAGCAATTTAAAGCACTAAATTTAATTACAGCATTTAAAATGATGGTAAAATATTATTTTTAAATTAAACTAAGAGTAGTTAAATATGCAGATGAGGGTATTTTACTGGAAATAGCCCAAAAGAGCCTAAAATCCATTATAATAAATCTTTTTGGCAATGTAGACATTCTAAGTATTAATGAATTAATATACAAATTTCCTACATGTCGTGTATTGCTACATCTGGGCTGTAATCCAACTTCATTTCCACTTATAAATAAATAAATAAATATTAATAGTTTATAACACATTATAATATAACTTTAACCAAGAAATAGATTTTTCTTTGCATCTTTTAATATATTTGTCTAATTTCTCATTACTTTTGTGAGGCATTTGCATTTATTTAAATAGATGATGTATGATTGCCAATATAGGCCTAATTTTTTGCAGTTGTAATTATAAAAAAGATGTTTAGAAGTTTAAATTCTATATTTATGCAGACAGCACACTAAGAATTGTTTATTGCTTATGTATATAAATAATACTGTTATTCATAAATATTTTTGCTATACTCATAATTTATTGTCCTTTATAAGCACTATATAAAACATTTAATATTTGGTATCTGAGGCTTAATGCTGTGATAGATAGATAGATAGATAGATAGATAGATAGATAGATAGATAGATAGATAGATAGATAGATAGATAGATAGATGAGTTTTTTATTTTTTAATTTATAGGAAAGCGTTCCTCAAATAAGTGTCACACACAAAGTATTGCTTCCATATTTACAGGACACAATTTTCTGCCCCCTAGTGGTCAAAAACCATTAAGTGCAGTTAAAACATTTCAGCATGAATGAACCTGTTCGTCCATCCATCCACTATCTATACACCGTTTAATTCTCTGTAGGGTTCCAGGGAGTTCCAGCTTACTCTGGGCAAAGGCTGAATAAATACATGTTAAAATTAATATTTCTGCAGAGTTTATGGGAAGTGGATAATTTAAGACATCTCCTTTGCTGTATAGATGTGATAATATTTTAAAAAGTTGGAAACTGTTACTGCAGAGGAGAGTAGGATGCAGATTAACGCGTTACACCTCAAGAAGCAAAGTGAGGAGTCCAGAGGCTGCAGGGTTAATGATAACCTGCTGTCCTATTCATGGTGGTTGGCACTGATGAGCTGTCCTAAGTCACTTTCACTTCTGTTATCATCTTATCATTGCAGTCCAGTGAGTCATCGTTGAGCTCTCCCACATGTACACACATTTTTTTGCACATAAGATCGGATTGCTGATAAAAGGGGAAAAAAAGCAAACGATTGCTGCTCGGATTTCTCAGAACTGTCATAATATCATTAACAGGCCAGTTGCTTCTGTAACTGTGGATATTTCATGTGATAAAATAGTTAACAGTCAATCTTAACACACCCTATTTAACATTTATAAACGGTACATAAAGAATAAATGGCTTATAAAGCACTATAATCTACCGATAAACTAATTAAAGGATATATAACTCCTTGAAATTGTTGATGTGTGATTTTTATTATTATATAATACAGCAAGTATGTTTATTGACATGAATTATTAAGTATTTTCCTATAATTTTATTAACTTAATACAAGGTATAAAATAATAAAAATAAAAACACTTACTAAACCTACTTCAGTAAGGAAACTCCAGCCACTATTGAAGGCCGTTGGACGTGCCTAGAAGAAACTGAAAATAGCAAACCTGATTTGAGACAAGAATTTCCCTGCAAACTGACGTTCATCAGGTCAAAAATCACCCTTTAAGCTACGCAGATCATCACGTGTGAGGACAATAAAATGCATTTATACCCAGTTATAAGCAAGTCCTCCCGACCTGTAAGGATTTATTGATGTAATAATGTGTTAATAACATAACTGCAGCTGTGTTACATCTGGTGGTCATTCATTCATATTTAGAGGCAACTTGTTAAAAAATACTCGAACTAACACTTATAATGTCATTATATCTGTGGTACAAGCTCAAACAATTGGAAGGAAAATATTGAAAACACACTTTTGCGTGTCTATTTTACTAAACTTTATCCCTTTGTATCCGTAGATTTCAGTTATAGTGCAGATTTTTAAATCATGTTTAGTCAAAATCAGTTTTTTCAGATAGTGTGAGCCAGAAATCCCCACTTCAGAAGCACCAAACTTTCCAGTTTTATTCTTATCTATAATCTGAAGGTTGTAACTGATAAGTTTGTTCATACACTCCTTCATAGCCTGATTTATAGAACATTTTATTCCTAAAAACATAGCAAACATGTTTTTTTTTCTGGCTGTTGACAGTGTTTTCTAATTTAGAGAGTGATTTATATTTTCTGTCACCAAAATGAAACACAAAGTCCAAACCTGAAACTATCCAATGTCTAGATTTTTTCTCTCATAGAAATCAATGAAAATTTAGGAACTTAAAGGTTTAAGTATCTAATTTGCATATCTAAACGTAACATTTCAGAAAATGTGAAATGCCAAAAATCATTGTTTCAATGTAAGTAAGTGAGTGGGATAGTTTCATAGTGATATTTATTGTGTTTCCTTTTAAAAAGTGCAAAAATGATGAATTAGAGCGCATTTAGTTTAGTGAATTTCAGCCCTGCACCCTCTATGTGGATGCTGCTTCATGTTTAAGGCAAAAATGACAGCGACTCGAGGGAGTTTCAAACAGCTAAAATGATGTTTAGCTGGCGTGTGTTTATGCGATAGTGTTCAGTGGAAGGGTGTATGTCGTATGTGCTGCATCTCACAAAAGGGTCAGACAAAGGTAACCATGGATACACCCTCTTCCTATTGCACAATAACAGATAACTTCCTGTCGAATCAGCCTCGGCTGTACTTTTGATTTTTGCGACATTTCAGTCTTCTGAAGAAGAGGCAGTGAGTCAGAGTTTGAAGAATTCATTCATGAGCAGGCGTTGTGCTGTGATCTAAGACCTGACATTTTCATTCATGGTTTACTGTCGAAAGCTGAAACACACAGTCCGGCTCATCTGGGTTTAAAGACAGCTGTCAGATTTCATGAAGATGAACACATTGATAAAGACAGTTTGATATCCTCTCAGTTATACCAAATGATCAAAGGTGGAAACTCTCAGGCTCCATTAACACTGAATGTCGGTGTGTTCATTTGATAAGTACAGAACCATTTTCAGGTGCCTTATTTTACTTTTATGTTACTTATTTTCATTTCATTTCAGAATGCAGAAGCTGCTGTTAGAAAATGGGAAAAAATGCCAGATGAAGTGCAAACACGACAGATCAAAGTCATAAACTGAGCCTTTCAGATTGAATCCAGGCCACATAGAGCCTGGAGTGTTTCGTTAGCATGCTTTGGATTTGGCCTAAAATTCTTGAAATTTGGCTTGCATAAATGCAGATAAATTTATTGGCCCAGATATGGTAAAGTTATGTAGCACTTTTTCTGTCATAGTAGCACTTTATAATGTTTACCATTCACCCATTCACATATCAATTATTCTTAATTTCAATTCAATTTTATTTAGATAGCGCCAATTACAGGTCAAATTGTCTCAAGGCTCTTCATAGAACCCATATGCCTGAACCCCCAGAGCAGCCTTAAGGAGACAGTGGCAAGAAAAAAAAACCTCCCTTTAAACAGGAAGAAACCTTGAGCAAAACCCAGCTCTTTATGTGGGGGGATCCATTTGCTGCTGGCCGGCAGGTTGAGAGGAACAGAAGAGGTAGAAGTGGGTGGGGACAAGAAACATATCACACACAATTGGATCCATGCATGATCAGATTAAAGCTCATGTCCGGAGTTTCCGTTTGTTTTCAATTTATGTATCATTGTTTAACAGAGCTTAAATGTGTTAGTCTAGTTCGATGCTATAATATAATGTTAGTATGACGCGATATGAAAATTTATTCCTGAGCTCCGCCTTCCTCTCATAGACCCCCGTGTTATTCCAAAAAGCGCCAGTCGCTGCCGACCAATCAAGTTCGAGCTTCAGCTTTGTCATGCTGTCAATCAACGGTTACGCGCACAGCAAGTAAGCCCATGCAGAGGTGGGCGAGCTACGCACTACGCAACCGCGCGCACATTTGTTTTGCTTGTGGAGGAGAGAGCATCAGGGCTCAGCAACTTCCAGAAAAGTTACCAATCCCACGGCTTGTCAGGCTAAGAGACTGCAGGACGTTTTTTGGCTCGGGGTGCTCGCCTCGCTCCCCGACCACGGCCTCCATAGCCCGCCTGACGGCTTCGTTTAGATGCCCGACCTCTGGAGGAAGATGTTGGGGCGTCTGGGACATACTCTTCGTCAGAGGAGTCATGCAATTCTGAACTCTAGATAGAAATAAATAAACAATGTAACACATATACACGCGTAAATACACTAAGTTTGATAAACAACGTCATCGAGAGGGATACACGAGTGTAATCACATATTGAAACTTTACTAGTTCGTCCTAACAGATTCATGTTATTTTGGTATTAGGACAAGTTAGACTCAATACAGCATTCTAACGTAATTCCTTTATTATTTACTAAATGTACTAAATGTAGAAGAGGGGAAAACAGCAAAACAGGCAAGATGCTGCAGCACTCCGGGCACTCCTCTCATGTACTGCGAGCGTGCACAAATAAAGGGGCGAAATCAGAGGGAGGGACGGTGGGACCAACAGTGTTTTGGGAGATGCTGCGATTCAAACTCGGGACATGAGCTTTAACATAACTGATACATATAAAGTACAAGCCAACATGCAAACTGAGTCATAACTTTACTGTTATGGTGTACAGCTCTGGCATTAAATACACTACAGCTGTTGATCCCCTCAGGGTCAGCCCTAACTATAAGATTAGTCAGAAAGGAAGGTTTTAAGCCTGGTCTTACAAATAGAGAGGATGTCCACCTCCCAATCCCAAACTGTGAGCTGGTTAATGAACGTATCATTATCACATTCATAAAGCACATATTGCTCATTGTCCCATACTTTTACTTAAGTAAAACTTTCCATGCAAGACTTTTGCCTTTTATAGAGTATTCCTACAGTCAGATTTTTATATTTACTTATTCTGCAACACCAACACACAATATCAACAAAAGCAAATCTATGTAATTTTCTAACAGCATTAAGACAATCTGTGTGAACTAAATGATTATTTGTCTACTAGCAGAAGTTATGTTTAACCTTCTAGGGATTTTTTTTTGTTCCTATCACATTATTACTCACTCAGTGGAAACAGAACAGTCATGACTAGAAGCAGAGAGAACTCAAAAATGTAATTTGTGCAGTTTGACTCAGTTCTAATTGCATCAATTATAAAACACAAAAGTTGAACTTATTTGATTATATATATTAAAATTTTCATTTGAACCCAGAATCAGCATGTGTACCGTTTTTGCTTCCAAAATGAGAGGAAAAGGTGACTACATAATAGCTGTTGATGGATTTTTTCATACTTGTCTCAGATCTCCTCAAAAGTCCCTGGATTTCGGGCATGTGACACACAGAATTTATTTATGTCTTTTAAATTGAATTTGATTTGTGTAAATGATAGATTTTGGGATTTTTTTAATATGAGATACGTAGGATAAAGTGATACAAATGCTACAATTAAAGCTTAGATTTGGCTAATTTGTGACAGAACCAATCATGACTACTTCATGGACTGTTGGAAATTTAAACAATCTTTCAGTTTTTGCAGTTTCTGGCTCTGATAAATGATGCAGTTCTGATAAATGTTGAAAGGACAATGTGTCCTTCACACCCACTGACAGCTTTTGAGGTTCAGAGTTTTATCATTTCCACAAACTCACTACGGAACAGAAACACGAGGGGCCAGCTATTGTTATTCACACAGACAGTGTGGGTAGTGACCGCTGTACAAAAAGTAATAGTTATCGTAGTGTCAAGTGGAGCCCTACTACAAATCTTTGCCGCCTTTACATGCTGATCAAGCTGTGGAGTGGAATTATACATAGCTAATATAGCTATGAGTGGGCAGCTATTTGTGCATCTGTTGTTTGTTGAATCTGTGATTATATCTACCTCTTCCTCAGTTGGGGTTTATATTTAGCTCATTTCAATCCAGTGTTATCACCTTTCAGCAGAACTCTAGCAAGATAGTGTCATCAAAAGTTCCATGTTGCATAGAGATGGTAACTGGTCAGAGGTCAGGACCTTTGTCACCATAAAGAACAAGAAAAGCTCAGAGGGTGCAGTAGCCCACAAGACTGCTCAGTCGTATCATTTCTGATGACTAAAATCTTGAAAAAGTTTGTAGCTGAAATCACAGCAGTATAGAATGTGTCCATTTAATATAGATGTACCCACAAACAAAATGACCTTGCTCTGAGCACAAGCGTGTGTTATACATGTGTGCGTTATGTATGGATACCGAATCACGTGACCTAAAATATGTAGCTGGTGGCTGAAATTGATGGGACTCAGAAACAATACACCACTTTATCCTCATTAGGGTCGCGGGGGTGCTGGAGTCTATCCCAGCTGACTCGGGCGAAGGCAGGGGACACTCTGGACAGGTCACCAGTCTGTCACAGGGCTACATATACAGACACACAATCACACTCACATTCACACCTACGGGCAATTTAGAGTGATCAATTAACCTCAGCATATTTTTGGACCGTGGGAGGAAGCCGGAGTACCCGGAGAAAGCCCACGCATGCACAGGGAGAACATGCAAACTCCATGCAGAAAGATCCCGGGCTCAGGCCGGGACTCGAATCAGGGATCTTCTTGCTGCAAGGCAAAAGTGCTAACCACTACTCCACTGTGCAGCCCCATACAAGGAACAATTCAATAAACTATTTTTTGTATGATTTCGGACGGATAAGTCCCAATAAGTCCTCAGCGGTCGATTTGTAGTAGGATCACAATCATGTGATCCTCAGCAGGAAGCTGACGTAGTGTTCACTTGTTGTCATGGTTACAGTGAGCTGTTATCTTGTAATGATACAGAAATCTTTAACAAATCCATGGATCCAGACTATAAGCTGCATCACTGTCAGAATCTAATCAGTTGGTCCTTTCGCCATTTCTGGCCTTCCCTGAAAATCAAATAGAAATTTGTTAGTTCGTTTTTGAGTGATGTTGGTAACAGACAGACATACAAACCAATTCTGATTGTCACATAACTCCGTCAAAGGTCCTCCTCCTTGGCTTTACTAAGAACAGTAAATGTCATAGGATCCCTGAAGTTGTTCTTTATGCTACAACACTGGTGGAATTTTGGCCTCTAATTCTAGGAAGTTTGCTTAATATTGAGGTATTTCATCAAAATCACTCTTTTCTACTGTCATATTTTTTTACATATACAGTGAACCCTCGTTTATCGCGGGGGTTACGTTCCAAAAAGAACCCGCGATAGGCGAAATCCGTGAAGTAGTCAGCTTTATTTTTTACAGTTATTATATAATACTGCACTTGGGGGAGCGCTGCAGCTGCAGCCAGGTGGGCCGCGGCGGTACTCTTGCCTCAGAGAGCGGGCCTGCTGAATCAATTGGAGGGGTCCGGGGTGGGGAAGGCTCGCGCCTGCACTCTTCTCCTGGGGAACGCGGCTGCGGTGGCCAGAGACGGCTGGGGACCACGTCCACTGTCTGGTTGATGGTGGGGGAAAAGAATAAGGCTGCTCCGTCGGCTCCGTCTTTCAGGGTGTCTCACTACATGGAGACCAAGGAGAGAAATGATGCAGCGTTCCACAGCAGGCAGCGCTGGCCTGTATGGCAGAGGAGAGGTGCGGAGACTGTTCATGTTGGTCAGTCCCTTAGCCAATCAGGATGCAGAACACAAAAAAAGCATAAAAAAAAAATGCACTAAAAAATCCGTGAAACAGCGAAGCCGTGAAAGGTGAACCGCGTTATAGCGAGGGTTCACTGTACAAAAAAAAAAATCTACATGTATGACTTCCTCAGTGCAACTGAAAAGCCATTAGTGAATCCACTGCCACCAAGTGAAGTCAAACGACCAAAATTCTGGGTCTGAGCTGCAGGTTGTGTTTACACAGAACAGAAAATCGTAAACAATAAAACAACTATAGTAGGCATGGCCAACATTTCTTCTTTGAACTGGCAAAATCTGTTGGAATTTGAAAAAAAAAAAGTATTACATGTTGATTCCAGGTTATTTCATGTTTTGGTGGGGGAAAAAAGAAATTCAACTTTTGTTTTTTGTCATGTATGTCCTGCTGCACAAAAGGCATTCGTGAGTTCTAGTTGTGCCGTTTCCGTAAAGGTGCAGTGCAGAACTTTACATTTAAGTCAAAATGAGGCCACAGTGAGTAAAAATGTGACTGGAACAAAAAATAAACTGCAAAAGGTTCAAAGGGTGAAACACAACGTCACCTATAAGACACACGATATTTCTTCCAGTTATGATTTTTGTAGTTTCATTTACAGACTTTCAAAAGATTTTTAGGAAAGATGTTTTGCATACATCTCTTCTGTTTTAAATGTCTTCGTTATTTCAATGACCTGACAGCACTTTTGACCCATAAAAATCTTTGTCTTGAAGCTAAAACTAGCATATGTACTTCTTAGAGTTATTTATATCTGCATAGACAGGTTTAGTAGCCCACAGCAGTGACGCTCTCACAGCTCAAGTGAAACAGTCTGCAGATGAACTGTTACACAAGCGTGTTTGCATGCTGGGGTATTTCCAGGAAACCACATCAGCCTACCTATCTAACTGTGGTGGAGGCTGTAGGTAGATGAGTGGGCCCACGCTCAACCCTGCAGCAGTCACGCACTTCTTAAATGTCACCCCTGCCATGTGATAGAAAACCTTTTTTAACCAATTCCCCATCTGCAACTGCCAAATCTGCCCCTCTGACTCCAAACTCCCCCCTCCCACCGCACGATCAACTCCTCCCGGGTGAGGGTGGGGGTTCCCTTTGTGTTGCTTTTTTTAAATTGCGAGACGCCCTAACGATAACCTGGAAACAACTGAATAGTCACAAAAAAGCACCTAAAAAAAAACTCATCAATTGAACTTTTCTTTTGTATGGAAACCTGTAGCAATGACAAAAGAAAAAAAAGAACAACAGAGGCGGAAAGAACAGGGGGGGAAAAAAAGAGCCAACCCAGTTAAGCATATGGGAAAATGGTGCACTCTGCCACATCTAAACCAGGCCTCCGTCATCGGTTATCTGACGGCTTCTTTTGCAGCAGCCGGTGCACTTCCTACACTGGAGATGGATTCGCTGAAAATAGTGAGAGAGCGCCTTTCAGTAGAAACAGCGTTAAGCAACACACAGCTCAGTAAATAGAGGCTATGCTGTAAGGAGAGTGCACTGTTGAGTCTCAGAGAACATGTGAGCGTGCTATATGTGCATGTGCTGATAGGGCTGCATGCATGTTGTGTTGCACAAATATATTCTTTGATAGTGCGACTACACATTTGTGTTGCTTTCAGTGAGAAAAACTGACATATTCATTCTCTTATGCTACCTTACATAACACAAATAAAAGCTTAAACTCAACTCTTATGTGACAATAACGCAAAATGTTACACACACACTCATGCACACACACAATAACTGCAGAGCCAAGAACCACATCAGTCAGGTTTCAGATTTCTTAATAAAAATAATTCATTTCAGGACGACATATAAATAATTATTGAATCACACAATACAGATATCTTGATATGAATAAATACTTAACAAATAAAACCAGGCTTTTTTCATACAATACCCTATTGTCGAAAAGGTCACACAAAGAAACTTCCACACCATTTGCATGTTTTGTTACACCTTCTGCTCCTAAGCCGACGCTCTTCCTACCGTTGGAATGTCCCTACGCAAGTCGGAGTACCATTCCTAAATGCCTCAGCAGCTTAGACAAGTCATGTGCAACTTATGTGATCTCCTCCCAGCCGAGCTCAGCCGGAGCTCCGAAAACCCCGACGAGCCGACCGCTAATTGGCCTTTAATTGATTAAGGTTTGTCTAGAGGTGATTAAAGCACACAGAGATCTACGTACAGGCCGTCAACATGTGGGCTGGCCCGACAGCTTTAGATACAGTTGAATGAAAAGGCAGACCGAGAGCCTGTTTGTCTATGCTTCTCTAACCAGAGCCACAGATGGACATCCGCCTACAGCAGAGGTGTTCAGCAGAAGTATGAGGGGAATCACTGTTCCACATGATGTCACGTTTCGGTTGGTCTGATGTTTCACACTTGAGGTTATCATTGCAGATATGCGTTTCTTTGCACTTGGATAAAACAGACGCTCACATATAGAGATGGCGTCCGTTTGGGGATTTTTCAAGATGAGAGATCTTGTTAAGCTTTGCACAAAATTGGAGATGTCCGTCTGTGGCCTCTGGTTAGGTTAGAATGGTCCAGGCTGGCCATTTTTAAGGAGGTAACAACAACTGTTTGGCAATTGATGGCACGTTTTTTTGTCGTTTTTTTTTTTTTTCTCTTTTTGGCAGAAAACAAAACCAAATATATCAAAATACATTAAAAAATTCCAAAACAAAAAACAAAACAAAAAAAAAACAGGAATGTCAGTTTTTTTTGTGTATTCCAGACGCACACATGCGTGCGTTGTGTGTGTGTGTGTTTGGAGATGAGGCATCGGGTTGGAAGGTCCTACAATATGGACTAAGATCCATATTCACAAAAGCATTTTATAGGTGGGAGCACTGATCCACAATCACTGATCAGGCCCCTCTGGTCCATAAAATTTCAATCACTACTTAAAGGCAAAACTTATCGAGGATCAGCCCCAATAAAACACATTCAGATAAACGAGATTAGCCAAAGCAGGCAATGGGATTGCTCTCTGACGTTTTGAAATTGTCGCCTTGGCACATCCAGTGGGGTGGAGCAGAGAGGAATGCATTTCTTTACGGGTTTGTCTACCTACACATCACCTCAGGCCGGGGTGGGGCGTTACAATCTCACAGAGCTGTGTTTGCATGTGCGTGTGTGCATGTGTGTGTGTGCCGCGGTAAGGTGGATAGTTATCCAGACTTCACCCGTCTTCATTTTCTCAGTTCTCTCTACGGTCGGCAATCCCCTTCTGACAGGACTGGCAAAACTACATTTGTGTTGTGTGCAGGTATGTGTGCGCATGTGTCGATGCGTTTCTAGGTGCTTAAGTGGTAAGTAAACAGGAAAACAACGTCCAAGGCAACAGATCTGTTTTGGAGAAAAGGGGAAATAAGAGGAAGGAAAGGAGGAATAGAAAGAGAATGAGTCCTGTCTCTGCTGTGTTCTCTGCCGTCTGCCCGGTGACACCAGCAGCATGTTGGCTACAATGGAGAGGCTTGTATTTCTGTACATGTAGCACCAAAACTAGCAGGGGCCTGCCCTGTCTGTCTTGCACTGTTTGGACACGCGGTTTGTTCTTGCTTTTTATACCAAGAAATTTACAACTTCATATAACAGATAAGTAACAATACTAATTTGCCTCAAAATATAAACTAGCACTCCTACTGACTGACTAATGGAAGAAAATCAACTTTTGATCATTTTACAATATTGATTGCAAGAGCCTCTTTTGGCAAATCTTTGTCTGTTCTGGGAGGACAAATGAGTAATTTTGGGGAACTAAGCTAAACAACTTCATTTCAAGCACTTCACTTGCTTGGCTTTGGCCTGGTTCGGCTCACTTCTGCTCACCGCCCAACTACTGCATCCCTCACTCGACAGCGCAAACGCCAGACAGACAGGCAGACAGGTACACAGACGGGTTAAGACAGACAGACGGACGGACGGGGGGTAGAAATCCTTGGCTGTGGTCTAGAAAGCAATGTCAGATGCTTCTTGTTATGTCAACATACAATCATTTTGTCCGGCACGATTCACTGCGTACCTCTAAATACATATTGTACACAAGAGTTAAGTCAGTTGCTCTGACATGTAGCCGAACCTCTCACCGTGTAAGTGCACAGGGCACGTCTGATGATAATAATTGCACAAAGAGGTATTCTGGAGGCCATGTCTACTGTGAACACACACACACTCACCGCCCCCCCACGTACACACACTCTCTCTTCACATTCTACATGGGGGGTTTGATTTTCAGGCCATAAGGTTACTAGTTAGTCACTAGCTAGTTAGTTAGTTGGTTAGTTAGTATCAGAGGTGCATTGACTGGCATGGGGAGCCCACAGCAGGGCGGCGGCTCTAGCGTGCTAGCGATGTGTTGTCATTGTGTGGAGCGCATGTGGTCAGCCGCGGTAAATCTGTTTGAAGTGGTCACACTCGTTGCAGTAGCCCTGTTTCTCTTGGTTGGCGTAGTGGTCGCAGCCCTGCGTCCGGCACCGCTGCTTCGACTTCTCCTTGGGCGCCTGCGCCCGCCTGCCCGCCTCCCTGCCCTGGCCACGCGTGTGGCACTCTGGGCAGAGATCTGTGCAACCCGGGGACACGTTGCTGCAGCCACTCCGCCGGCACTGAGTCTGGGTCTGGGTCTGGGTCTGGGATTGCTGTGAAGATCTGGGTTTGGCTGCTCGGTCACGCTTTTTACAGGAGAACAAGAAGGGGAGCAAAGAAAAAGAGGAGGACGGCTGATTAGCAACTGTGGAGGAGCAGGATGTTGCAATAGTGAAGATATGCGGCAAAAATGGTGGAAAAGCAAAGACATAAGAAGAAGAAGACACAAGTCCAGTAAGAGTGTCAAACACCCACCATGACCAGAGGAGGGGAGTGTGGTGTGCGATGTGCCACTTGGTTTAGCCGTGCGCTTTGCTCTTTGACGTAACACTTATCGCAGTAGCCCTCCAGCATCGCCTTGCCAACAGCACCACACCCAGGCCCACGACACCGTGAGGCATTCTGGAAGCCTGTCTCCAAACCATGCCGGCTCTGGACCGGTGCAGGAGGAGGAGTCAGGTCTGGAACAGACAGCAGCCAACATCAGCAACATGCCAGATAACCACAGATAAACTGACAAAAAATGTTTATTTAAATAACTTTACAGCTTTGAAAAGATATTTTTTATGTCTGAACATCATGTCATATGTTAAAATTATTCCAGCTTTGTTTCAGGACTTACGGTGGTTGGTTTGATAGTCTACATAGCAAATAGTGCAGAAACCCAATTTCTCTGGTGTCCCAAAGAACTGGCAGCCAGATCTTTTACAAGGCCTGGCCAGAGGGGCCTGCCAGGCTGAGGTGTGCCCGGGGGTTAGGGTGAGGCACGGCCGCTCAGTGTCCCTGGCCTGGCTCCAAGCCGAAGACGAGGCCTCAGTCCTTGGGTTGCTCTGCTGAGGCTCTCCCCTCTCTGGAGCCTGCTGTCTCTGCATGCAGGGTGGACACAGACCATTGAATATCCTGAACGCCTCCTGTCTGCACATGCTGCATCGCTCTGTCTCTGTCTCGCAGCCCCCCCACTGGGTCCAGCCGGAGCCCTGGGCCGGGTGGGGAACGACGGGCCCCCCATTGGGGCCCGGGAGTCCTGTGGCAGCCGTTCCAGCTCCAGGGGGTCCGTGGTTCTGCCTGGAGTTGAAGCAGCGCTCACAAAGTCCATCGTGCTCCACACTGAGGGTGAAGAGGCAGCCGGGTGTCTTGCACTTCATGGCATGAGTTTCACTGTATAGGCTGAGGCTGGGGGCGGTGGGTGGGGCTGAGCGGGGGCTGGATAACACCACCCCTCTCCCAGACGAGGAACATGGGGGGCTGCTGCTTCGGGCTCCTCTGGAGCTCACCTCAGTCTCTGATCCCCCGATCACTCCAACCCCACCTTGTACACCTCCTCCTTTGGTCTGAACCACCCCCTCTATTCTCGCTCCTCCGGTGGTGGCCTGACGCTTCTCAAAGCATTCATGACAATGAGGCTGCGTGTCCACAGAGACGTAGAAGGTGCATCGTGGCGTGGCACAGCGGATCTCAATGAGGGAGAGCTGGGAGACAGAGAAGGGAGGTGGGCGCTGTGGCTGGGCGGCCCATGCCTGCTCCTTGTCCTCCTGCCAGCGCTGGTACTCGTGGTTGACGAGCTGCAGGTAGTCCTCCATCAGGTTCATGTCTTCTGGAAGGTTCCCTTCATCCAATCTGAGCACAGAGACAAACAACATGGTTCTTAACTGCATTATTTTTTAAATTTTAAACCTTTTCAGTTAAATTTAGTTAGCACAGCTGTTGTCAATAGTGTCCTGAAAAGGTTTTAAATTAGTTAAACTATAAAATCTGTGTTCATCAACCAACACTGAGGCCATTCAGAGGATGGAACTTAAAGGTCATAAGTACCGTGCAGCTTTCATAATCCGTGTGGTGTCGTGGCCCAGCCCTATGACGGGGATCTCAATCAGGTGCAGGTAGTCTTTAAGAAGCCGCTCTTTCTGCTGCTGCTCCTTCTCCATCAGGAAGTGAACCTTCAGCTCCTCAAAGCCCACCCGTCTCGGGTTGATAAGCGGCACCGCTCGGATCTCTGACAAATTGAGATGAAGACGTTAAACAAACTTCTGAGCAGGCCTCTTTTTTTCTCCCACTGTCATGTCAGCTACATCACTCTGTGTTTCCTACCTGGACCGCTGTCTTTGATGGTGATGAGGGGTGCAAAGTGCTGGGAGTCGTAACCGAGCACTATCGGGTATTTGTAGCACTCTGTAGGCGGCCAGTGTAAAGGCAGATAAATCCCACCCACATTCAGAGGAGAGATGGAGGAGCCAGATTTCATACTCCTGACCACCTGGTCTGTTGAAAGAACAACAATGTACGAGTTACTACTGAGTTAAAGAAGGAATTGACCATGAGCAACTTAAATATAGTCACAGACTTATTGTTAGCATGTTTCTAAGTGAAATTTACACCAGAAATGTTTGATTAGACTCTTAAAAGTGTAATTCCAGACCTGCAAAATCTTTAAAATCATAATTTTTGTGCATATTCATCCTATGTGTAGTTTAGGATTCACAATATTCGCTGTAATTTCCCATATAAGACAAACAGGATGCCATACATTGAAATAAAACACTACTACAGCTTCAAAATAACCAACAACAAAATGTTGAGGCATGTTTTAAAGGAGATATCTTCACATTCTCCATCACAGAGAGACGTGTCGATACAAGACCGGTGACTCTTTGAAGGGAAACGAGGAGAATTAAACGTACTTTGAGATGATAAAAATGTACCTGCAATGACAATGATGGGTCGGCGAAGGATGTTGGACAGGATGAAGATGTGAATATCCTCCAATGAGTCAAACTGGAGGCCGTTGCTACTGGAGACCGGAGATGCCATCTTCACTATCTTTTCCCACTCTTCCTCCCAGTTCTGGGAAAGCACACACCACATTCAGGGACAAAACGTTAGTATAGAAACTTGTAAAATTGATTACATTTTTGTAGTAGCAATGCAAAGAAAGTAGTTTAACCCTCGTGTTGTCCTGTGGGTCAAAACTGACTCGATTTAAAGTTTGAAAATGTGGAATAAAATATATTTTCACAGTGAAACTTCTGATGTCCACATTTTAAACATTTTTGGGAAATCTTTGAATATTTTTTGGTAGAAAAAAGAAATGTTAAAAATGACTGATATATATGTAATCACTTTAGATATTTTTAGGATTTTTTGGAAGATTTTTATTCATTTTTTGAAAATACAAGAATTTCTTGCCAAATTTGGGGATTTTTTTTAAATAAAACTTTTAAGGAATTATTGGAATTTTCTTCCTGAAGTTTTGCAAATTTTCAGAAATTTGGGGATTTTTTTTTGCTGAATTTTTGGATCTTTTTTCAGACAAGCAAACAATATTTTTTGGTGCCTGTAAATGAAGACAGCAGGAGGGTTAAAGGCAGGAAAATGAGGGAAATGATTTAAAATAAAAAAAACACATCATATTTATTAGCAAAATTTAATTTGACTCTGTCACTAGCATGTGGCTAAAGTGATTTTAATGTAAAGCAACCAAACAGACTTTGAGGGCTTCATACCATGGTGGTGTATCGGAGGCCGGTCTGGGTGAACTCCTGGGACTGGAGCAGCTCTGCCTGGAAGCGAGCTTTAAACACACCGGTGTCCGTCTCCTTCAGAACGCCGTGAAGAGCTTTCCGAAGCACCAGGTCAGTGTCCTGAACACCGAGCATGTACTGAGAGGCCGCGTGAAGCAAACAGTTCCCGTCTCCTGTACGGACGCACACAGGGCAGGAAGAAGAAAAGATTATCAGCACAACGGTCGGTTAATGTTGCACACGAAGTTCCAAAATAGTGCATGGGTAAATGCAAATACTACGTTCACACAGCGCGCACAACACACAATTGCTGCTTGCGCACACAGAAGCGTAACAAAAGTCTGGGGATTTCCAGGCCGTCGGGCCAGTTGTCACACTATCTGGTTTGTGGACTATTATATGACCCTCATATGTCTAACAGGACACTCTCTCTACAGACTAAGCTCACACTATTCCCAGCTGGTTGGGGAAAAATGGCTCATAATTCACCTGAAATCCACTTTGGAAAAATTAAAAAGTTTACTACCTAAATCTACAGAGAACTGCAAACAATTGCCAACAATCTACTGTCTATAATCTGCTAATTGCTCAGACAGATTGCGGCTCAGAAGACGTGCTGGTTTAAGAGTAGCTTAAAAATCCTGGAATTTTACTTAGCCTCCTTCGGCAGTTCTGGGTCTTTTTCTCATTGTGAAACAGTAGAGCCCATATTTGTCAATGTGTGCAGCTCTGAAAAACCCTGTTGCCACACTAAACACAGGAATTTCCCTGCGCTAACTTCTGCCTTTTGTGCACGTGTGTGTGTGTGTGTGTGCGTTCCCCTCCTATGATCCCAGCTCATCAATGCTTCTCAGCTGGTCCTGTACTTTCCGTGAGGGCGTGACTTGGACAGGGTGGAATGTTATCGTTGTAACTACTGCTATCAACACCCGATGAAGGCTGTGATTAATGAGCACTCAGACAACATGTGCCCTCACACGCACAAACATACAAAAATGCACTGCGATACGTATGTTTCGTCTATCTCGGTTATCCACAAGCGTTCACCTGGAAGTAGCTCAAGCACCTAAAACACACACGCCCTTGCTTGTATAAATCCTCGGCATCAAAATGAAACTTTCAGATTTTCGGAGGAGCGGCTCGTGTTACAAGAACCTCAGCACAAGGAAAGAAATGTAAATTTTATTAAAAAAAAAAAAAACCAGCCGAGATAAGGTTAGTCTTCACAACAAAGATTCTAAAGCGTGTTTTGCCTTGAGGTACGTGTGCCACAGGCCAAGCTGTGATCGGCTTTCTTGGAATAACATTAACTGTGGTGCAAGATGAATGTAATGTGAGATACAGTTGTTTTCATTCAACTGAAAGAACATCCCAGCGTGTTCGGAGGGAAAAACATCCACTTCTATTTCAGACTGGCGAGCTGTTGTTGCATTTCGGTGCTCTTACATCACTCCACAAAAACATAAAATGCACGGCTCTCTAGCGAGAAAAGGCATCATCAACGGAGACGCGGGCGTACGCGAAGAGGCACAAACGTCCACACGCACCGCCGCTTCCTCTTGTGCACGAAAACACAGACTTTTGACCCTGAATTGAGGTGCCCGGCTGATGACTAAAGATGAAAGACAGCCGGCAGGTCCCACCAGTCTAAATATAGACACTTCCGGAAAACAACCAGGGCCAGACTGGAGCTTATCTGGTTGTAGTCCAGGTGACAGCTAAAGTTGGCAAAGCTGTGTCACCAGTGGGGCTCCAGCTCGGTTTGTATCATCCCACTCTCTGTCCCACACAAGAATATTTCTGCATCTGCACCGAAAGAAAACAGAAGCAGCTAATTGCAAGTAATGTGGATTACACAAGAGAAACTTGAAATGTGTTCTTCTAAAGCAGAACACTGCTGCAGTGTATGTGGAGTCACTGTGCTGCAGCTGAACAAATCCTGCCTGATGGGGACACATGACAGACATGGGATGCTGTTTGGGAAAAACCCTCGGATGCATCCCAGACACTTAAGACAGAAGGCGCACTGACTCCTAATAATGCCTTCCTCCGCTGGATGGAAAAGTTTTATGAAACAGGAAAAAGGATGTGACCCTGAAAATTTAACTGAATGTTTACAAGGCTGTTTTGTTTTTATGGTGGTCAGGACTATTTTTTTTTTCAATCTTGTGCTGTGATTAAATTTTGGGAATGAAGCTTTGGTAGATTCACAGAGATGACAAGCTGAGAAAAAAGATTTTGGGGCTAATGGGTGGATTTAAGTCCCAGATGACGGATCTCTGATATGGATGTTCACCGACCGACTTCTTCTTCCCTCACGTTTTCTGTGTGTGTGTGTGTGTGTGTGTGTCTGCTGAGCTCCAGTGACTCAGCAGCAGTCAGTCAGTCCTCCGTGTGTGTGTGTGTGTGTCTGTTGTCCGTCCTCTGCTCAAAGTCACTTCTGGGTCCTTCAGAGTTAGACGCTCCGACTCTAAATTCTCGTCTCATCTTTATGACATCATCTTCGCAAGTCAGGAAATTCCATGCAGATTTTACTGGCAGCAGGACTCAAAATAGTTTGTCATCAATTCTGGGGTCTTTCTGAAGAGGAACCGTGCATTGATGACAGTAACAGTAACCTCTTTAGTCATTACCGGCTTTAGAATTGGCAGGGACCCTCGGAAAGAGTTTCACTATTGACCTAAAACAAGCGCTGGGACACACACGAGTTCCTCGTACATCCAGTAACTGCTCAAAGTTCTGATATGAGCTGTAGGAATTTTCACACATGTGAAAAACAGAAATGATTTCCTTTGGAAACTCACACAATTAGAGACAAATCTGTAGCGCTGATTGATTTCCGCTTCCTCTTTCTGTTGTGAACGCTACAGCTGATGACCCTCTTCAAAGATTGCTTTTTCTTCCCTCACCTTAAAATAGGTCTAATGTACACACCAGATGTGTTTAAGTTACTGTAGTAAAGATGAAAAGGCCACCAGAGACAATGAGACACAGATGGAGACATAAACCTACCACAGGCAGCCAGGAAGGTGAGAAACTTAAGGTGTAATGTATGTGCTTTTTTTTTCACATCCACTGACATTCACGCTCCTTAGAAACACCTACACAGAAAAAGAGGGGGCAAACCCCGAATGTTGTGAATAAAAAACTGTGGAAACAGTCGGCTCTGAAACATCTTCAACAGTAAACAACAGTCCTGAGTGTGACGCCAGAGAATTTCCCAGTACAGCGCTCTGATCACAAGTAATCAGGCCCATTTCTAAACGTCTGCCTGCCCTGGGATGTTCCCGTCTTACAACATCCACGTAACAGAAAACATGACTTAGCAATGGGCTTTCTGAGCTCTGACGCTCAGTAAAACCCAGGGGGCTGCTGCCGCCGAATGCAAAAGCGGAACTCGTGTCCCTGGTTGTTGTCATTTACAGTAACCCTGCCTGTGAGTAATGACATCTCTGAATCTGCACATCAAACGGCACTGACTCATAAACACTGCACCTTCTCCATCACAGAAAATGAAACAAAAGCAAAACACATCCTCTGTGGGAACAATGAAGAACGTTACACTTCCTAAAATCAGGGGTGGAAGAAGTTGAACATCGGCTCAGTTGTTCTCCACAAAGCATCCCAACCTGATCAACCTTCATCCAAAGCATTCTCCAGAGCTCGGCCGCAGTCTTACCATTGGTGCGCAACGGCACCATCTTCTTCAGCTCCCGACACCAGTTGAGCTTCTTCTCCTGCTCCAGCGACGCCTGCATGGCTCGGTCCAGGATGGCGGCCTGCACCACCTCCCTGAAGGCCTGGGGGAAGTGGTTCATGGCGATCATCTCCAGCGTGTAGCGGTGCATCCCCCGCAGGTGGTGCATGAGGCCGCCGCTGGTCGCCGGCTTCACCACGTCGTTGGGCACTCGCTGACGGATCTTCACCGCCTTCAGCAGGTTGGACACAAACAGGAATTTGGGGAGGAAGTTCTGACCCTGCGACATGGCGGACGGACGGGTGGAAGGAGGGGAGGAAGAGGAGCGAGGAGGAGGAGGAGAGGAGAAGGAAGGAACCGCCGATGACCAAACAACGTGGAAACTGGATGGAGAGAGGAAAAGAAGGGAGAGCGTTAGATGTTATGTCTCAGGAGAGTACAGTAGCAGAAAGACTGGTGGGAAATTTTCAGCGGAGATTCCCCTTCCTTATTAATTCTCAAGTTAATTTACAGTTTTGTTCGGGAAACCACCCCGTCGCACACAGGATCGCTGGCTGTTTGGTGCTTTTCCACTGGAGAGTCTACTGAGGCCAAACTGAATAAAAGTACACAAAGACCCCCTTTGTGTTCTTGTTTGTTCTTTTAATTCTCTCTCTTTTTCTTGTTTGTCTTTTTATTCCCCTTGCAGGCCGTCCCAGAGCTCAAAGACTTCCAACAGTAAACTGGTATTTTCCCAACTTTTACATGAAGGCCACCCAGGGCTTCCCAGGCTGATGGGAAGGTCACAAGGCCTCGGTCTTAAATGGAAAATTTCACATCATCGCACCAAAACAATAAAGCACAACCTAAAGTTACTTTAACCCTCCTGTTGTCTTCATTTACAGGCACCAAAAAATATTGTTTGATTGTCTGAAAAAAATACAAAAATTCAGCAAAAAAAAAAATCAACAAATTTCTGAAAATTTGCAAAACCTTCAGGAAGAAAATTCCAATAATTCCTTAAAAGTTACCCTTAAGTTTCACTAAAAAGAATCCCCCAAATTTGGCAAGAAAGTTCTTGTAAATATTTTCAAAAAATGAGTAAAAAAACCTTCCCAAAAACTCCTAAAAATATCTAAAGTGATTACATATATATATATATATCAGTAAAACATCTAATATTTTCTTTAAGAACATTCACAAAAAAAATCAACCAAAATCCAGCGAAATTCGCTGGATTTTGGTTGATTTTTGTGTGAATGTTCTTAAAGAAACATTTTAACATTTCTTTTTTTCCACCAAAAAATGTTCAAAGATTTCCCAAAAATGTTGCAAATGCGGACATGAGAAGTTTCACTGTGAAAATATATTTATTTTCCCAGATTTTCAAACTTTAAAACAGGTTAATTTCGACTCACAGGACAAGAGGAGGGTGAAAACATCTAAGGTGTTGCAAAAAGATTAGCTTTAAAATGCTATTCCACCCAAACTGTGCACACACTTTTAGCAGTCAGGAAGTAGAAAGTGGTGGTCAGCATGAAGGCCTGGAGTTTTTGCTGACTTTTAAACTTCCACCAACATCCTCACATCAGCCTTCTGAGGGCTCCAGTCGCTCAGCTGATCCAGATCCCCCCCACCTCCAAAAGAAAAAAAAACAACAACAAACACCTGAATCCTGAGCTGGCTGTGGCCTCTGTGGCTCCACTACGCAAACCAGCAGCAGGTGCAACAACAGACTAGGCCATGCTAAAGGGCTAGTCAGTCAGTCACATGAGGCGGCAGACAACACACACCTGGATGTCAGTGTTGACACGGTGTGTTTCAGTGTGTTTCAGTGTGTGTGTGTGTGTCACAGCGGGGCAGACTTTACGCACCGTGGACGCACAGCTGCCGGACGCTGCGGTTCGAGGCTGTCCGGGGCTACACAAAAACACAACAGGAGACTTTGCTGACGTTAAAAGCTTACGTAATTCCAATGACAACTACCTTTGAAACAATGTGGCGTTCGACCGCGTCTCACCGCGCGGGGATCGACGCCGAGCGGCCGCGCGGATGCCACATTCGGCCCCTGAAATGCCCCGTTATCCGCTCGGAGGTGACGTCTTTGTAAACAATGGCTGTCAAAGCCACTGTCGTGAGCGAGGCTTCAAGCTTCCTCCGTGTCCCCAGAAACACGACCATACGTTCACTCAAGGCCCGAGCGTGATGTTGCCCGTCGCCCTGCTCCAGTCGGCGGCTAAAGAAAGCCGAGAAACGGGCTGTCCGCATGGGGAGCGGGGAGGACTGCTGTCTTACCTGTGTAATATGTCGGAGGAGGGGGTAATAACAAAGCCTCCCGGATGCTCAGGCTAGTCCTCTCTCAGCCACTTCACTCAGCCTCACCGCAGCGGTCCTCGGCGCCATTCAACCTTCTCCTTCCGTCAGTATCAGATCTATTTTGGAGCCCTCGCAGCTTCGGCGGAGCCTTTCAACAGAGCACAGGCGTCCGCTAACGATAGTTTTTCAAAAAAGGAAAAAGTCCAAGTCAAGGGGATTTCCACACGGGGACTTTCCGTCCACCCATTTTCCTCTCTCTCTCTCTCTCTCTCTCTCTCTCTCTCTCGCTCTCTCTCTCTGCAGTTCCCGCTGTGGCCGCCAGGGGGCCCCCTCCCTGCCTGCCTCCGTCTGTCTGACTCAATCCTGAACAGCACATCCCACCTACTGAGCACAAAGGAGCGTCACTGGAGGAGACAGACAGGTCGCGTCATACTCTATTTCATGAGACAGCCTCAGAAATAAATCATTATCCCGCCATGAGCCCGGCCCCGGCGCAAATGAGTCAGGAAAACGAAAGACTTTGGGCCGCAAGTGTGCATTTATCTCTGCGTTTAAACGCCTGGATGACTATTGCAATGATGATGATGCTGTAACTGTAAGGAAATCAGATGAAACAGACCTGGTGGTGCCTTGCTCAGGGACACTTCAGCAGTAGATATGTGTACTATGCGTACAATTTACTTGTCAGGGTATCAATTTTTTTTACTTTGTTTTTTTTTCACTGTTTCATACATATTTAACCCCTTCTGTTGTCTTCATTTACAGGCAGCAAAAAATATTGTTTCCTTGTCTGAAAAAAATCCAAAAATTCTCAAAAAAATTCCTCAAATTTCTGAAAATTTGCAGAAACCCTCAGGAAGAAAATTCCAATAACTTCTTAAAAATGTCCCTTCAAAGTAATATTTTAAAAAGTCCCCGAAATTTGACAGGAAAAATCTTGTAAATATTTTTTTTAAAAATTAGTAAAAAAATTCCCAAAAATATCTAAAGTGATTACATATATATCAGAAAAACCTCTAATATTTTCTTTAACAACATTCACATAAAAATCAACCAAAATCCTGTGAAATTTGCTAGATTTTGCTTGATTTTATGTGAATGTTTTTAAAGAAACATTTTTAACATTTCTTTTTTTCCACAAAAAATGTTCAAGGATTTCCCAGAAATTCTGAAAATGTGGACATCAGAAGTTTCACTGTGAAAATCCATTTTTTTCCACATCTTCAAACTTTAAAATTGGTCAATTTTGACCTGCAGGACGACACGAGGGTCAAGTACATTTTATCTATTTTGTCACACACTCACAAGACAACAACAAAATAAAGCTGCAAATACGAACACAATTCCTTTTGTTTAGGTTTATCTCATCCAACCAGCTAATATCACCAAAATTAAGGGAATTTTAAGCAAATTGTACCGGGTTTTGGTTGATTTTTTTGTGAATGTTCTTAAAAATATTAGAAGTTTTACTGATATATATGTAATCACTTTAGATATTTTAAGGATTTTTTTTTTGGAAGATTTTTTACTCATTTTAAAAATATTTACAAGAACTTTCTTGACAAATTTAGGGGATTTTTTTTAAATAAAACTTTTAGGAGAAACTTTTAAGGAATTATTGGAATTTTCTTCCTGAAGGTTTTGCAAATTTTCAGAAATTTGGGGAATTTTATTTCTGATTTTTTTTTTTCAGACAAGCAAACAATTATTTTTTGGTGCCTGTAAATGAGGACAGCTGGAGGGTTATGTTTTAACACTGTTCAACCAGGAGAATTAATCAGAAATTAGGGCAATTTTACTAAAAATCATAACCTTTAAATCATCATATAATGAACCTAAGGTCGTATTCAAACTCACATAAATCAGAAAAATAAAGATGCCTGGTCCACACACACTATTAGGACACCAAAAACAGAGCTGCAGTCAGCATAATATATTTTAAATTAGTTATATGACCATCGAATGAAGAGAATTTATCAATAATCAAGTATATTTTAGAAAAAAAAATAAAAATAGCAATTTTATTATCATATAATGACCTTTTCTGGTCATCAAGAGGATTTGACGTATCACTTAATGACACCAAAAGTGAATTTAATCTCTTTTAACATCTGTTTTTTCTTATGTTAGTTAGTACGTTACTATTTTTATTGTTTCATGTACATTTAATCTTATGTCATACACAGTGAAGCACTCTGTTCACACGTGCTCAAAAGAAACCAAAAAATAACTTACTTTAATTAAGTTCTATAACTATCCAACCAGGGGAATTTTTCAAAAAATTAAGGACATTTTTCAAAAATTATAGCCCTTTTATTATATTTATTTCATTCAAGTATCCAGTCTACATATACTCCTAAGACACCAAAAAGTAAAACTGCAGCGGTTAAAAGTTTGTAATACAGGAACTTCTTTTAAATAAGTTTTATAACCATCCAACGAGGAGAATTTAGTATTAATCAAAAACATTTTACCAAACATTATGGCCCTGTAATAATCATATACTGAGTATGGACAAAGGGTTATCTTGAAACTTACTTAAATCACACAAAAAAGAAAGATTTTCTCTCGTGGTCGGAGACATTTGTTACCTTCAGGAGCAGTTGTGGCATCTCTGCTTCCCACATAATCACAATTATTCAACTAATCTCTTTCTACATTTGTTTTTTTTTCTTGTATTTACAGTTTTTAACAGAATAAATGCAGTTTTACTTAAAAATATGGCCCTTCACTTGTCATATAGTGAACCAGGGGTTGTCTTCAAGCTTCCTTTTCTTGCATTAGTCAGTTATTTAGTTAATTTTTAACAGTTCCAGGAACATGTGGGTGCAGTTTTTGTAATTTGTTACATAAATATCAAAGTGCCAGCCCATGCTAATAAGACACCAAAAATAAAGCTGCAGTGGCGAAACACACGACAAACAGGAACAGAACGTCTGGCTTACACTGAACAAAAAGAAGGTTGTCCCCAGTACAAAACTCTACTAATAAAATCTGCCACAGAAAGAATCTCCTCCTAAATAAATCAAGTCTTAGAACCTTCCAACCAGGAGAATTCATCATTAATCAAGTACATTTAACCAAAAAATCTGTCCCTGTAAGCACCATATAATGAGCATGGACAAAGGGTTATCTTTAAACTTACTCAAATCACACAAAAAAGAAAAATTTTCTCTCATGGTCAGAGAGATTTTATATCTTGTTCAAGGACACTGCAGAAGCAGTGTTGGCTTCTTTCCCTCTCACTGGTGCAAAATTCCTTCAACTAATCTCTTTCTACGGCTCCTTTTTCTTGCATTAGCCAGTAATTTAGCTGATTTTTAACAGTTTCATGCACATGTGGGTACAGTTTTTTATTTCGTCATATACACACGTGGACAAAATTGTTGGTACCCCTCAGTTAAAGAAGGAAAAACCCACAATTCTCACTGAAATCACTTGAAACTCACAAAAGTAACAATAAATAAAAATTTATTGAAAATTAAATAATCAAAATCAGCCATCACTTTTGAATTGTTGATTAAGATAATTATTTTAAAAAAACAAACTAATGAAATAGGGCTGGACAAAAATGATGGTACCCATAACTTAATATTTTGTTGCACAACCTTTTGAGGGAATCACTGCAATTAAACGATTTCTGTATTTGTCAATGAGCGTTCTGCAGCTGTCAACAGGTATTTTGGAACACTCCTCATGAGCAAACGGCTCCAGTTGTCTCAGGTTTGATGGGTGTCTTCTCCGAATGGCATGTTTCAGCTCCTTCCACATATGCTCAATGGGATTCAGATCTGGGCTCATAGAAGGCCACTTTAGAATAGTCCAACGCTTTTCTCTCAACCATTCTTGGGTGTTTTTGGCTGTGTGTTTTGGATCGTTGTCCTGTTGGAAGACCCATGACCTGCGACTGAGACCATGCTTTCTGACACTAGGCAGCACATTTCTCTCCAGAATGCCTTGATAGTCTTCAGATTTCATCGTACCTTGCACACTTTCAAGACACCCTGTGCCAGATGCAGCAAAGCAGCCCCAAAACATTACTGAGCCTCCTCCATGTTTCACCGTAGGGACAGTGTTCTTTTCTTCGTATGCTTGGTTTTTGAGTCTATGAACATAGAGTTGATATGCCTTACCAAAAAGCTCCAGTTTGGTCTCATCTGTCCAAAGGACATTCTCCCAGAAGCTTTGTGGCTTGTCAACATGCATTTTTGCAAATTCCAGTCTGGCTTTTTTATGAGTTTTTTTCAGCAGTGGTGTCCTCCTTGGTCGTCTCCCATGAAGTCCACTTTGGCTCAAACAACGACGAATGGTGCGATCTGACACTGATGTACCTTGGCCTTGGAGTTCACCTTTAATTTCTTTGGAGGTTGCTCTGGGCTCTTTGGATACAATTCCAACGATCCGTCTCTTCAATTTGTCATCAATTTTCCTCTTGCGGCCACGTCCAGGGAGGTTGGCTACTGTCCCGTGGGTCTTGAACTTCTGAATAATATGAGCCACTGTTGTCACAGGAACTTCAAGCTGTTTAGAGATGGTCTTATAGCCTTTACCTTTAAGATGTTTGTCTATAATTTTTTTTTGGATGTCCTGGGACAATTCTCTCCTTCGCTTTCTGTTGTCCATGTTCAGTGTGGTACACACCTTTTCACCAAACAGCAGGGTGACTACTTGTCTCCCTTTAAATAGGCAGACTGACTGATTATGAGTTTGGAAACACCTGTGATGTCAATTAAATGACGCACCTGAGTTAATCATGTCACTCTGGTCAAATAGTTTTCAATCTTTTATAGAGGTACCATCATTTTTGTCCAGGCCTGTTTCATTCGTTTGTTTTTTTAAATAATTATGTTAATCAACAATTCAAAAGTAATGGCTGTTTTTGATTATTTAATTTTCAATAAATTTTTATTTATTGTTACTTTTGTGAGTTTCAAGTGATTTCAGTGAGAATTGTGGGTTTTTCCTTCTTTAACTGAGGGGTACCAACAATTTTGTCCACGTGTGTAGATATCAAAGTGCCCAGCCCACACACACTCATAAGACACCAAAACTAAAGCTGCAGTGGCGAAACGTGTGTCATACAGGAACATCATTTCTTGCTTGCACAAAAAGAAGTTTGTCTCCTGTACAAAGTTCTACAAATAAAATGTGCCACAAAAAGAATCTGATCTTAAATAAAGAAAAGTTTAAGAAACTTCTAACCAAGTGAATTCACCAGAAATCAAGGCAGTTTTAACCCCCAAATAATTGCCGTTTAATTACCTGTGAGCACAAACTGGAGCTTGTCTTGAAGCTTGCTTAAAGCACCAAATAAATAAACGTTTTCTCAAGAATGCTTGGGATGCAAACATGGGCTTTCTGTTACTGTGCAAGATTCATTCGACTAATCTGTCTCTGCCTCTCCTTTTCCATAAATAGTTAGTCATCATTTTTTACTTCATCTACAGTAACAGTCCAAAGTTTGGACACAGCTTCTCACTCAGTGGGTGTTTTTTTTATTTATTTAAGACTTCAAAACTATAGAAGAACACAAATGGAGTTATGTTGTGAACTCGAAAGTGTCAAACAAATCCAAATATGTTTTATATTTTAGATTCTTTAAAGTAGCTTTTTGCTTTGTGACAGCGCTGCACACTCTTCGCACTTTCTATGCACACTGAACTGCCCTCCCACGCCCGTGTGACACCAAAACATAAAGCTGCAGTGGTGAAACATTCGTAAAAACAGGAACTTCTTGCTTACATTGCACCCAAAGAGCTTCTCTCTTTGTCTTCTGTGTTATCAATCTTGCACAAAAAGAGGTTCTCCCCTCAAAAAGCAAAGATTTTCTAACCACATATGCAGGACAATTCATCAGAGATAAACTAGAAAAATTAAGTAATTTCAGTAAAATAAAAGTAAAATAAAAGATCGTCTCTTCCACCCACGCGTTCCTAATTGTGCACAAACATATGACTTTACAGAGAAGTTAGTTTTCACGCAAAAAAAAACTTCAACTAAAAGCGTACAGCATCCATCACCCAACATCCAACCCGTCTGTAGGCGTCAGAGAAGTTCAGATACTAAAAGTGTCAAATCACATGTACTTCTGTGCACCTGTGGGGGTTACGGCGGTTAACAAATTGTATTATCAGAGACTGAGCCTCAGTGTGTGGCGACTGTTGCACTGCGGTCTACAAATCTAGAAGCTGCAACTGAAAAACTCTTTTGTTCCAACTGTCACATTTGACTTACCGGTGCTGCATGTTTAGTCATGATGGATGAGATAAAGGCATGAGTGGACAAACATGGTTTCCAGAGTGATGTATCTTATTCATTAGCTCATGCAGTTGCAGGTAGGTGTGCACAAAAACAGTAAATCATCACCTTTTCAGCGCTTGATCTGTTGGCTAATTCTGAATAATTCTTAATTTTGCTGGATAAAGTTGAAAATGCAAAAGTTAAACACGTCTACAAGATGTTCCTAGTGTCCAATTGGATGTAAAAAAAAAAAAAGGTAGAAGTTAAATTTTGCATTCTTTTTTGACTATTAAATTCTATTTCAACTGAATGGTGGCTAATAAATCTGTTATTTTACCTTTCAGCAGCAGAAATGAACTGTCAGTCAGACTGCAAGTGTAATCCAGCAAAGATCTCAGTCACTAAAAGCAGATTTAACAAGACTCCCAGAAAGCAACGTGCTCCTTATATACGAAAAGGTGGGGTTACCACACTGTAAGCAGGTCACAGGTTCAGGTGTATTGTTATCAAGATAGAACATTTTGTCTTGTCTGATTCACTCCTTGTTTTCCCTTTTCTTTCCTCCACCCTGTGGAAGGACTTTCAGTTCTGTGTTTTGCTGGCCACACTTTGGAAATCACAGCTGAGTCTCCTACCTGCTCATGGAGGGAAATGAAACTCTGGCAGTGACCTGACGGCAGCAGGCATTCATGAGGGGTGAGCTCACTGAATCGACCTCACCTTTCAGACTAAACGCTTGCGTCACTGGGTTGACGTTTGGCATACATTGGATGTCAAAATGAACAAATACAGCGTCACCTTCACCGACTGAAAAAACGATCAAGACTAAATACAATCGTGGACTCTTAAAAAGATCCAACTTGACTTGTTTGGATGCTACTAATGTGGCTCTTATCACCGATGCAGATGACTTCATTTTCCAGATTTTTCCCTGCTTCCCTTCCTGGGTCACACGCCGGCTGAGTCACCGGCTGGAGTGATCAATACAAGCCGTCTGTGGAGGCAGAGAAAAGAAAGCGCCACAGTCATCAGCACATGGAAAACCCCAGAGGAGACAACCGGCCCAGTGTGCAGCTCCAAATCACCAGGTGGTTCAGAATGAGCTCCCTGCTGTCCAGATCTGTCTGATTACTGAAAATGACGCGGCCAGATATGCCGAGAAGAGTTCAGCGAAAACACAGTCACCTCTGGATTGTTTCGGGAAGCCCACGCCTGTCCCTTGTATCGATAAAGGGCCTCTCATTCGAGGCCCTACAGTATCTACTAAAGTTCTGTGACACTGCTGGAAGGATTTGTCACTTTTGACAAGTGCTTACATTTTTGCAAACTTTTTTCTCAAATTTAGGTAGTGACATTTTCACATTTGCACACTAAAACACCCTCTGACAAGCTAATGCAACTGGTTTGTTTTGGAAAAAAGGAGAGCAAATGAATATTTTTGGTGGTGAAATGTGAATAAGTACAATTAAGGGAATGAAATCAGTTCCGTTTTTTTGTAAACTATATTTTTGTCCCTGTGGAGCTGTTTGCAGGGTCACATAAAGCAGTAGAATTATCTGTACACATTATAATACTAAGATAATAGCGAAAAAATGGCTATGAGGTCTAATGTAACATTCACTAAACACACTAAAGGCACTTAAGGTTGCAGCCCAGGATAAGTAATGTGCTTGTATTTCACTTTTTACTTCATACTTCTACTCCACTACAGTTTAATTCTAGTTTTTTTTTTACTTGACAGCTACTTTTACTACACAAATTGCTCAAAAAAACATACAAAACATAATTTATTGTTATAAAAAGAAGAGAATAAAGTATTCATTCCAGCTAAAGTTAGCTCCACAGTGTTCAACTACAACAGTAAAATACTGCGTGTATATTAATGCATTAGCAATTACAATAATAACATTAAATAGATATTCACGATTGCCTTCATTTTGATAGTCAAGTGCATACTGCAGATGTAATCCTTACATCAGTATTTGACTGTGTTGTATTTCTACTGTAAATGAGGCAAAGGAATGTTTTCTCCATTGCTGCCATCTTAAAAGCACAGTACTACTTTGACATTTTGAACATTTTTTCCCACGTTTAACAGCACAATAGCCTTTAAAAACTCGAGTATTTTCACTCCTGTACTAACATTCGGCGATGACTGATGTTTACACGGTCCGATTGGGCTTCCTTTTGCACTTTTCAGTTTAAAAATCCACTGAATATATAATAAAACATTTGATCTTAGGGGGGTTTGCAGATGTCTACTCATTCTCCAAGAAGGGAAGAAGCAATTGTTGAAACTGTTCAGAAATATGCAAGAGGAGACATGTGACTCACTGAGACTTTGACTGAGAATAACCTTCACACTGTACAAAAAAGAAAAAAAAAACCTGACGTCAACTTTTGTTCCTGGCTGACATTAACGCTGCTGCGCTCATTGTGCATCACGTACTGCACATGTGCTGCGTTTAAAAGCCTGCAGTGACCTTGATGCTGTGATGAGGCCACATATGTACCACATCTGCTTGAACCCAGAGACCTCCTTCATGTCTTCTTCTACCCTCCTCAAGTCTTTCCTGTTCCTCCTTTTCACTCACTGATATCAAATCACAGCAAAACAACCCAGAAACAGACTGATCATGAGTTATTACCTCCGCCAGGAGGTTATGTAATCGCCGGAGTTTGTTTGTCTGTCCGTCTGTGTGTGTGTTTGTCTGTTAACAGCATAACTCAAAAAGTCATGGACGGATTTTCACCAAATTTTTACAGGATGTCCGGAAGAGCAAGAGTAAGAATCGACTAGATTTTGGAGGTGATCAGAATCACCGTCTGGATCCAGGAATTTTTTGAAGGTCGAAGGACAATTGGACAAAAATCGATTCTTACTCTTGCTCTTCCGGACATCCTGTAAAAATCTGGTGAAAATCCGTCCATGACTTTTTGAGTTATGCTGTTAACAGACAAACAGACAGACAGACAGACACACACACACACACAGACGGACAGACAAACGGCATGGCAGAGGTATGCGCTCTCCGAGTGCTTTTCTAGTTATAGTCTGTCTTGTGTGTATGTAATAGAGGGGATCTCATTCTGGCACAGTGAAGATACACTGCAGCAGAATTTGAGGTTTTCGGATGATCTTTAACATGTTTGGATTTACATGTCTATCTGCTGGTAATCCAGGTGCTTTACACTAATCTATAGGCCTCATAATGCGCACATGCATACGTCCTCCCGAGTCATACGTCTCTTGTGTTCTGACAGTGTGGCCAGTCCCTCACAGTGACTTCTGAACCCAGATTGTTCCATCAGAGCCCCAAAAGCCTCGGAGCCCCGTCCCGGTATGAGGTGTCAGAGCAGCGGGGAGAACCCTGGGGAGAACTGTGAAGGGGAACATCTCGATGTTCTTCTGGCTCTTCTTCTCAGTGGAAAGCACCTCGGAGGCGGATCGAAACCAACTCCCACTGAGAAAAATCACTTGACACGGCTTCATGTAGGTGAAGGCCGGCTTCAGATTCACATTGTTTGGTTGTCACACATGTGTTTTTAAGGGGGGGTTCCACTTAAAAGATACCTGTTGAGGTTCTGAGTAGACCTGGTTGGAGAGAAGACCTGTGGGTAGAACAGGTAGAAGGTGAAAGAATCATAGAGGAAATATATTGATCAAGTCTGACCTCTAGTGGTGTTTGTGTAGAAACACAGGCAAACACTCAGCTCGTAATCAAGTTCTGTATTTCCGAGCTATTTTAAGGCTGAATATTTTGCTCTACATTTCCTTCGCTACATATATACTTTGCAAATTCTTCAACAAATAACGAGGTATTGAAGGACACAATCAGGTGAGATAAGACAATTCAAAGCTTCAAGATAAGTGTAAAAGCAACAAAGTATAAAAGGGGCATTTCAAAAATAATCAAAAGTGTTAAACAGAGAAAAAAAAGCAAGACAAAACAAAACAATTTAAATTACAGTGAAGTTGATAAGCTTAAGAGGTGTCAGATTTGTGTGTTTTTATTCTTTATTCTTATTGTTTCGGTTTGGAATAGATGCACAATGCATTTCACTGCACATTATACTATGCATAATTGTGTTTGTGATAAATAAAGGTCGTGAATCTTGAATCTGGTTCAATGACGGGGACTTGAACAGATGTGCGGTTTTCTGGGAGTTTGTTCCAGATATCTGGTGTGTAAAAAGTGAAAGCTGATTCTCTGTGTTTTGTTCAGACAGAAAGTAAACCTGGGAGGTGTGGATGGTTCAGAATGAAGCAGCTCAGTGAGGTGTTTTGGCCCTAAATCATTCAGCGCTTTATGAACAGTAGTATTTTTTAAATCAATTCTTTAGCGGGGAGGAGAAAAGTCAGCGTAAAGGCTTGAGAATTGAAGCGAAGTGATCCACTTTTCTGGTTGTAGCGCAGACGAAGGACTGATTCCTGTTGAATTTTGAATTTAAATATATAAATGTGCAGAAAGCAGAAGTGATTCAAGTATTAATCCATCACTTTTTCAAGCAGTTGTATTGAGAAATCCGCTAGTTGTATTGAGACGATACTTAAGTGTTTCAGTTTGATCATCGGGGAGGACAAAGTGCTCAAAAGCTGAAATATTTTTGTTAAACTTTGCAAATAAAAGTATTGCATTAAATATTTTACTGATGTAAAAGTACAATTAAAGCAATGAGCGACTGCATGTGCCAGAATTATCTTCAGCTAAACAAAGAAAAAAACCGAAGTAACTGTTTCTGGAGGGAACAAATGAAAAGGCAGCTTCGGTTGATAAAGTTAAAAACCACAATCCAAGTCAGAAACCTTGATGTGGTCATGGAAGCATGAATCTCAACCGCCACATTAGCATAATTAATAAAAAACAAAGTCAGTGTACTACTAGCTGAAGATCTATCTTCCTACTACGACCTGAAGAATGTATTTTCAACATAAGAATTATGTCTCAGCATGACTTACAAAAACCTGTCAGTACACTTATCTTCAGTCGACTTTTTTTTCCTACTTTAACCAAAGAAAACAATCTGAACACTTCACTACTGATGATCAAACAGTGACACTCTACCAGGATGGACTTCTCAGTACAAATACATGAAAGGTCTGATGGCTGAATACTTGAATCAGTTCTGCTTTCTACATCTTCATATTTTAAATCTAAAATGTGTGGAAATCTTTCTGATAAACTCAGCCGACTGAATGAGGCTTGGTGGTAACACACGCTGCTCTGTTGACATAACCTTCAAACACGAATTTAACAGAAAGTCTTTAAAATCTGTATATATAAAAAAAAAGTACCGATATGCATCAAATACTCGTGTTAAATTGTCGGTGGCACCTACTTGTAGAGGAAGTCAACAACCCACATTTCTGCACCAAAGAAGATAGCCAATCTGCTTTAGAAAAGGTCAAACCCCTCTGAAATACAGCAAGTCTTTTTATGAATACATCTACATCCTGCCACACAGTGTGAATCACATATTGTGATTTTAATTTATCTTTACTATCAACAGTTAGGCGCTTCTTGAAACACACACTCAGCATACACTGCCCAGCCAAAAACAGGGCTGCACTCTAATATTTTGTTGGAATGCCTTTAGCTTTGATTACAGCACTCATTTGCTGTGGCATCGTTTCTATGAGCTTCTGCAATGTCACAGCGTTTATTTCTGTCCAGAGATGCATTCATTTTTCACCAAGAGCTTCTAGTGGTGACGGGAGAGTCGGACCGCTGTGCAAAATATTCTTCAGAACATCCCAAAGATTCTCAATGGGGTTGAGGTCTGGACTAGTCTAGCCGCGCTAGACAACCCACGGCAACGAATTAAATTCTCTGCCAGGGTGGGTCTAGTTACCCTCGGTAAGCCTCGAGGTTGGATGCTCCTTAAACTGGCCGATGAACCACCATGAAGTGTAGAGTCAGAAGGCGGGCGTAACTAAGTGACGACAGAGGCGCGACGATTCTGACAGAAACAACCGGAAACAACTAGCCTAACTGCGCTAGACAACTCACGGCAACGAATTTAATTCTCTGCCAGGGTCGACAACAAAAACGACAACAGTCGTTGAGCTCCATTAGCACAGACTCTGAATAATCTTTCTGTTAACATGTCTGTAATATACTTGAGCTTCACCCACTGACTGTATACACACGTGGACAAAATTGTTGGTACCCCTCAGTTAAAGAAGGAAAAACCCACAATTCTCACTGAAATCACTTGAAACTCACAAAAGTAACAGTAAATAAAAATTTATTGAAAATTAAATAATCAAAATCAGCCATCACTTTTGAATTGTTGATTAACATAATTATTTAAAAAAACAAACTAATGAAATAGTGCTGGACAAAAATGATGGTACCCATAACTTAATATTTTGTTGCACAACCTTTTGAGGCAATCACTGCAATTAAACGATTTCTGTATTTGTCAATGAGCGTTCTGCAGCTGTCAACAGGTATTTTGGCCCACTCCTCATGAGCAAACAGCTCCAGTTGTCTCAGGTTTGATGGGTGTCTTCTCCAAATGGCACGTTTCAGCTCCTTCCACATATGTTCAATGGGATTCAGATCTGGGCTCATAGAAGGCCACTTTAGAATAGTCCAACGCTTTTCTCTCAGCCATTCTTGGGTGTTTTTGGCTGTGTGTTTTGGATCGTTGTCCTGTTGGAAGACCCATGACCTGCGACTGAGACCAAGCTTTCTGACACTGGGCAGCACATTTCTCTCCAGAATGCCTTGATAGTCTTCAGATTTCATCGTACCTTGCACACTTTCAAGACACCCTGTGCCAGATGCAGCAAAGCAGCCCCAAAACATTACTGAGCCTCCTCCATGTTTCACCGTAGGGACAGTGTTCTTTTCTTCGTATGCTTGGTTTTTGAGTCTATGAACATAGAGTTGATGTGCCTTACCAAAAAGCTCCAGTTTGGTCTCATCTGTCCAAAGGACATTCTCCCAGAAGCTTTGTGGCTTGTCAACATGCATTTTTGCAAATTCCAGTCTGGCTTTTTTATGAGTTTTTTTCAGCAGTGGTGTCCTCCTTGGTCGTCTCCCATGAAGTCCACTTTGGCTCAAACAACGACGAATGGTGCGATCTGACACTGATGTACCTTGGCCTTGGAGTTCACCTTTAATTTCTTTGGAGGTTGCTCTGGGCTCTTTGGATACAATTCGAACGATCCGTCTCTTCAATTTGTCATCAATTTTCCTCTTGCGGCCACGTCCAGGGAGGTTGGCTACTGTCCCGTGGGTCTTGAACTTCTGAATAATATGAGCCACTGTTGTCACAGGAACTTCAAGCTGTTTAGAGATGGTCTTATAGCCTTTACCTTTAAGATGTTTGTCTATAATTTTTTTTCGGATGTCCTGGGACAATTCTCTCCTTCGCTTTCTGTTGTCCATGTTCAGTGTGGTACACACCTTTTCACCAAACAGCAGGGTGACTACTTGTCTCCCTTTAAATAGGCAGACTGACTGATTATGAGTTTGGAAACACCTGTGATGTCAATTAAATGACACACCTGAGTTAATCATGTCACTCTGGTCAAATAGTTTTCAATCTTTTATAGAGGTACCATCATTTTTGTCCAGGCCTGTTTCATTAGTTTGTTTTTTAAATAATTATGTTAATCAACAATTCAAAAGTAATGGCTGTTTTTGATTATTTAATTTTCAATAAATTTTTATTTATTGTTACTTTTGTGAGTTTCAAGTGATTTCAGTGAGAATTGTGGGTTTTTCCTTCTTTAACTGAGGGGTACCAACAATTTTGTCCACGTGTGTAAATAAGGCTTCACCGAACTCCCACATCCTCTGATTTCCGGCGCTCTAGGAACTACGTCAGCCTATTCGTTGTGCTGATTGGTTGTATACCTACCCAATTGCTGCAGAGTGATTTGAAAGACAACCTTTTAGCCCGCCTCCCTCCCTGTCGAGAGTTCCTAGACCCTTGTGTCTTCAGACCTGGGTCTAGCGCGGCTAGGCTAGGTCTGGACTCTGTGGAGGTCAATCCATCTCATGCTCCCTGATCCACTCATTCTCAATGTTACCCCATGAGTCCTGGCATCATCATCTTGGAACACGCCATCGGAGCAGATAAGCTTAATTGATGGAAAGACCTGGTCATTCAGTATATTCAGGTAGTCAGCTGACCTCATTCTTTGGGAACATAGCGCTGCTGAACCTGATCAACCCCAGATCATAACCCTAACCCCCACAGGCTGGTAGACACTAGTCATGACTCGTGCATCACTTCATCCACCTCTCTTCTTATCCTGATGCCCCCATCACTTTGGAACAGGGTAAATCTGGACTCATTAGACCTCATTAGTTCCTGGAAGATGACGGTTCTCCACTATCTTTCAGGTTTTGGTAGAGCGTTGGACGGTTCTTAATCTGATTTTAGTAGTTTCATCTCTTTAGTTGTTTTCTTTGCTTGATGCAGGCCAATACTTTGACCCTTCTGAGACAGATTAACATCCTTTCCATGACCGCAGGATGTGTCCTCCAACATGTTTAAGAAATGAGAAGCTCCTCACTGCATCAGCTAGGGTTAAGAAGTTGTTGCAGCTGAAACAGATTCATTGCTGCAGTAATTATCCAATGGAAGGCTTCTACCTATTTGCTTAGTTAAATCCAGGTAATGACTTTTTTTTTGGCGAGGCCGTGTATTTATTTACTGTTGGGTAGGTTTGGGAAGTTAAAAAAACCAGCATATACTTACTTAAATGCAAGTACTCTATTGTATTTTACTTGTGTATTTACATTTTATGTCATTTTTTTATTTCTATTCTAGTAGAATTTAACCAACAAGCACAGTGAGAGTTGCCCTTTGAAACCAGCTTGTTCAGTTAAGGTAAATGTAGAAGAATTTTAAGTTCCAAGTTAATTCACCTGAACAAAGAAAGTTAGAGATGTTGTAATTTCAGGTATTTTGGCTTTATGAAAGAATTACCTGTTGAGAGTTGACTCAAACATGTGGTGATGATGATGATGGAAACGGTTCATATGTCCTTTCTACATATTAAATAGTCTGACTCACTGGACGTAGGCTGCAGGTTTGCCCCTGGCACTCACCGCAAATTTGGTTTTCTTCTCCTCTTCCACTCTCTCTGCTACTGTATTCAAAATCCTCTTTACTAGAGTAAACAAAAAGCTTTTGGCAGCAGACTACCGCACTGAAAATGTCAAGTTTTACCGAGAGGTTTTGATGGTTTAATAGCACTGCAATGGCAGGATTTTTCGGCGAATTATCCATTTCAGTGGCACTGCTCATCTTCCTGTATGCAAATGTTGCACCAAAACAATTTCCCCATTTTGAGTCAACGCCATCGCTGCTTCCTGAGCCCAGGATGATTGTGATTGGTTAAAGAAAGACAAACAAGCCAGAAGAGTTTTTTCTTTCCCTACAGTGGAAAGATGATGTGCTGGTCAGACCATTCCACACACTGACGTACTGGAGATAGAAAATGTTGCGTTTAAACGACACTGCGCGTTAAATTAAGTCACGATTGCGACATAAAAACCTACAGTATGTGTAAAATTAAAATTAACAGTTACTGGCTTTGATTGAAAATGTTTTAAATAGCAGCAGCTTTAAGTTTTATGTCAAATGAAGAATCGAAAAAGAAAGGATGCATGTAATCACCAAACAGCTGATTCAGATTTAATATATAAACCCTCATGTCGTCCTGCGGGTCAAAATTGACCCGTTTAAAGTTTGAAAATGTGGGGAAAAATATATATATATTCACAATGAAGCTTCTGATGTCCACATTTTCAACATTTTTGGGAAATCTCTGAAGATTGTGGTGGAAAAAATAAATGTTAAAAATGTTTCTTCAAGAACATTCACAAAAAAAATCAATTTTCTGTGAATGTTCTTAAAGAAAATATTTGAAGCTTTACTGATCTATATGTAATCACTTTAGATATTTTTTAGGATTTTTTGGAAGATTTTTACTCATTCTTTGAAAATATTCACAAGAATTTTCCTGCCAAATTTGGGGGATTTTTTTTTAAATAAAACTTTTAGGGGAAACATTTAAGGAATTATTGGAGTTTTCTTCCTGAAGGTTTGCAAATTTTCAAAAATTTGGGGAATTTTGCTGACATTTTTGGATTTTTTTCAGACATGGAAACAATATTTTTTGGTGTCCATAAATAAGGACAACAGGACGGTTAAGATCATTTAGCTATTTTCAATTAAAAATTTAACAAGTTGTACATGTTCAGAACTCATAAAAAAAAAAAAACATTAAACCGAATATTTAAAATGAGTTCAGCGAACAGGATTACAGAGTGGAGGAGTGTGATCTCATCAAATGAAGAGTCTAAACATTTGTACTGCATTCAAAGTGTATTCAGCAGCACACTGAACACACTCTTTGCACTAACGCCTCAGCTTTCAGTGCTCTTTTTTCTCCTGTAAACACTCACCACTGCTGCCTGCTCTCCTCTCATCTCTGCAGTCACGATTCTAACACTGTGTGGCGGAAACACTCCTGAGTGCATCTGTGTTCCAATTTCCAGCAACCATGCCAGCATCACGCAGCCATTCTGCTCAACTGATTGGTTGTTGCGTCTGCTTCTGCTGCTCATTTGCAGAAGGAGTCAATCGGCTCTTGAGTGCCACCTGCAGGTTGATTTATTTCTCTCCTACAGAACCACTTGTGTTTGGCTGGCGGGTAGTGTTTGCTCCATTGGCCTCAAAGTTTGGTTTCAATCCAGTATCAGGAAAAGCCGACAGGAAGCATGAATATCAACACAGATGTCATACTTTTTTTTTTACTTTCTGAAGTGGAAAATGTGCTGCCATGCACAGGAGATAAACAGATCAGGATTGTTGAGGTGAATATTATTGACAGGATACTTTTCACAGAAATTATGCATCAATTTTCACTATGTACAAAGTAAAACCATCTTTATGTGTGAAAAATAAGTTGCATTATTCTTAAAATGAATTGTGCGTTGTGTGTATGAGCTATTTAATATCAAACAAAGCAAATATTACAGCCCTAAGAGGAGTGATAATGTGTCCATGATGTGTTTCAACATGTGATCTGTCCTTTTATTGTTCACTAGAACTTCTCTATAAATTTCCAATCACTGATAGTGGATGAGAGAATATCAATCAGTAACTTCTTTAAATCATTGCACATCTTTATCACATTTGTTTTTAATTCTTTTCCAAATCAGAAAAGTCAAACATTTGCTACTTCCAGCTTTTAAAATGTGAGATTTGATGCCTTTCTTATTCACCTATGAGGCTTTAATGACCATCTCTGGGTTTTGTGTCTTTTTTGTTCTGATTTCTGATTTTTTTTTTTTTTGTGGCCAAAAAGTTAAAAAAGCACTCTGCAATCTGATCAAGTTACAACTCTAATATTACCTGCAAAATATTTAGTTAATCATTGAAATTTTTCCTTTTGTGGTAGTTTGTGCGTGATAATACTGTCATGTTTTTGATTTACTTAGTGGTGAAATTTGGTGTAAAGAGCCGTGTTTGAGTGTTTTGAGTGGTCCGAGTTGAACTGGTTTTGTTGTGTGTTCGTTTTGAGTTGCTAAAAGAGAAATCTTGTGTTGAGGTGTGGCATGAGCAGTAGTTTTCCACTCTGTGATTTAATGCAAAGGAAAGTGACAGAAACAAAAACGTGGCTGAATACTGTAAGCGATCGATAACACTGTGAAACTGTCACTGGTACGTTGATGACCCCTGAAGTGTTTCATCTTTTTTTCTCTTCTTGCTTCATTCACTTTCCCTTACGTTCAACATATGTCTCACCCTCATGTCATTTTCTCTCTTTCCATCCCCCTTCTCTTCTCCTGTACACTCCTTTGTCTCTCCACCCATTTCGCAGAGAAACCAGAGCTGTCAGGACTTGCTGAGCGAAGTCTAATTCTCACTCTGTCTCTGGGTGTGGCTCTCTGGCTGTTTGCATGTCATAATTTATGACTCACATCTGCGGATCTTTGTGTTTTTTATTGACTGCGTTCCTCAGAATTTTTGCATTTGTGCATGCGGGTGTGTTGGCTAGCAACGTCTGTGAGCGTAAACACAACCGGGAACATTATTTGCATAAAGACTGTAACTGAACTTTAGGCCTGATTAATGATTTACACCAATGTGATTTGATTTGTGAATGATACTTTTATGTTTACTTCCTGTTAACCATAGCAAACTTGATCCTCTTTATCCCACATTTGGCATTTCCTCCAGCTTTATGCTCCCTCCCAGCCTGGACATAAACAGTTCTGCTGCATTTTTAATCAAACTGCCCCAAGAAAAAGCAACATCTTCAAATAAAACAAACTCTTTATTGCATAAAAATACACAGACTACAAAAAATAATTCATACTACAGCAGAAAACCAGCTGGAATTTCCAATGAGACATTCCCTATAGTAGAGTAAAGATTTAAAATGCTGGCGTTGAAAACAGAGACTCATCCCCACAAGTCAAAGCACGTTTCCATCTCGACCTCTGTGACATGCAGTGTAGCTTCTTCAAGTGTAAAACTGCCTGAATCTGAACAGATTATCGGTTAAAATGATAAAATCACAGGAGGTTATTTAGGCAGACATTTGCTGTGCCAACAACCTAAAATAATCCAGGTCACGTCATTAAAGCATAAGTTGGATTATGGAATGGAAAACAGCTGTCAAGTCTCTTTTATCATTCTAACTCTCTTTAGAACTCTTTCATTTAATTAAATAAAGTCATTTGATCTTGTTTGGGCATGAAAAGACTCCGTAAAACCAGAATGACCAGATGGATCGAACATTCGAGGTTTCAACAACACAACGCTGAAGAAAAAGAGGAAGAAGCTAAGGCACAGGTTTTAACCGCAGCAGGTCAGAAGATTTTACAACTTGGCCTCAGTATCTCAACAAACCAGCACACGGTCGGCCAAATTAGCATCATCAGACCCTCGAAAATATGTTTGGTTGTCTCTCTGCGACTGAAAAATGATGAAACCTTCCCTCTAAACACACAGAAGTACATTCTAAATTTAAATTGTTCCCTTTAAACCGAATTTTTGACATCATTTATTAAACAAGGCCATCTTGAAAATGTCACAATACTCATTTACAGGTTTTAAAATAACTGTTTTCTTTAGGGGAATAAAAAAAATCATTTGATCAAATTGGAAAATGGAAAAACCGAGTAGTCGAGAACATTTTTGAGTAAGAGTGCGTTTTAACTTTGAAGCTCAGTGGAAATTCATCTTAACTTTGCTTCCCTCTTCCACCTCATCTTCCTCCGTATCACATCGAGCGTCACGCCACACGTTTACTCATGTATTATTAATAGCGTTCACAACGCGTCCAAAGACAGCACGGCAAACTCCCACACTGACACCCCCTTTGGTAATAATAAGAATACAAAACTCTGGAGACAAACAGCAGATAAGAAAACGCATAAAAAAGGTGCAAACACGACTGTTCAAACTACATGTACATTTCTGTCTATGTATAGATTACATTCAGCTTCTGAGTCCAAACCTTTGCTTCCTTCTCCCTTTATGCACAACAACATACGAAAAAAAAAAAACTGATTATAAAACACAGGACAAAACCAAATGATGATGATTCATCTTCCAGCCTGTGCAAAAAAGATTTCAGATTGCTTATCTACAGAGATAAATCCCGGTGAAAGCTGTGTTTGTTTTCTTTAACACCTAATAACCTCCTTTGAGTTAAGCGCACTTGGGTGATTTTTGCATTGACGGTTTAAAAGTACAGATAAATTGAGGAATATGTGGGGAAAAAAATGGTAAAAAACATTTCTGAAGATGCCGACTTAATCTAAAATAGAGGTTTGTACATTTAAAGCAACCTCCAGTCACAGTCCACTCCAGCTAGAATCCCGCTCTGCTTCACTCCCAGGATGACGGATGAGAGGCTTCCCACCGCTGAACCCGAATTATCTGAGCTAAGCCATCGTGATCTTTGGTGAAATGGGACAGTGTGAGAATGTTCAACGGCCAGCGCAGATCCAGCTCCAGAGTGAAAAGTGGAAATGGCTGTAACTGGGTGGTGTGTGCAGGTTTTTTTTTTTTGCTTTTTTGGTCTTTAGGCGGAGGAATACAGATATTTGATCTTGGCGTTGCCGGTCAGCTCGTCCTCGTAACGCGGCAGGCAGCAGAAGAGGATGGCGCAGCCGAGGGAGAGGATGGTGGCGCCCCAGCCGAAGCCGTAGGCCCAGGTGTAGTAGTAGTTACCCTCGAAGATCAGGTCGTTGAACTTGACGGGGTAGACGATCAGAGCGATGACCTGGAGAATCACTGCAGAGGCAAAGAGGTGAACAAGGTTTGAGTGATCCGTTCGACAGCTCAACAAGTTGATACAAGGGAGGAACAGGTTTTTAATGACACTAAACTGTGATTTGTGTTAAAAAAAACACTCGACTTCACCTCTTCCCCTTCCAAAACACTTCACACCACACAAAAGAGCACAAATAAAGCAACAGAGACTGAAATGTTTGATGAAAAACCAAAACTGTTCCCAAAAATCAGTGTTTAACCCTCTGAACCCCAAAACCCATCAACAGGTTTGAAAGACATGTCATCTACCTAAAAAGTAAAATAAAATAAATACTAGTAATCACTAAAATGACAACATTAACCAGAGCCAGAAACTAGGAAAACAAAAAGACGTGATGGATTTTTAACTTTCCAGTCAGAGTTTCTCAAAATCCTGTCATACGACATGTTTCCTTCAAAAATTTGCCAAAATTCAACACTTCGCAGGAATCAATTTCTAATGTAATCAAAAAATTCTGCATTAGTGGATGCAGCTGTGAAGCCATTAGTGACTCTGCTGTGACTAACAGTCTAGTGAAAACAAATCATATTTCCCACGAACTGGGCTGAACTGCATGCAGTGTTTACACAGAGATTAGAGACAAGTATGGAAACAAATAAAAACTTTTTATTTTCCCAGGACTTGAAACACACATGGGCACTTGATTCTAGGTTTCTATATTTTTGTAAAATAAACCCAGCATTAATTATTTTTCTTTTTTCATGTGTTATTTAACTCTCCCTTTGTCCTACAGCACAGAGGACACTTTTCACTTCTCTCTACTTGTAAACATCGTTGTGCCGTTTCCATAGAGGTGGAAGACTTTAATGAGAAGCAAAAAACACTCTGGTAGAGGCTCAGAAAGTTAAAATAGAACACCATTAAGATGAATGGACTCTATATCACTGTGCAGAACAAGTTTTTTCCTCTCTCATTTTTATATGAAGATTTATAAGTACATAGGTAACGCTACATGCAAAACTACTTGAGGTTCGCTCCCTTCAGTTAAACAATGTGACTATTTATTCTAGATATCATGGAAAACTACACTGAAAGGTGATAACAACATTTTGCTTCCAGAGAACAAGACACAGTATCTATCAGATTAATCAGAGAACTAGTAAAATTACAACTTGTGCATAAATAAACACCCGAATGACAAGCCGTTTGCTATAAAACCATTACAGAAAACAAGCAAAAACGAAAGGCGACATGCTCAGTCAGTCGTGTATCCCACCGACACTGACAGCAGGGTGTGGAAAATACCTTCACAAGAGTGTGCAAGAGTTACATCAACACATCAGCCCTGGCACTGATCGCTGCCTGTCACAGTTTCCACACAATTATTCTCCAGAAACGCTCCACTCTCATTTGCTATTCTGTGTAGTTTCCTGTCACAGAATAATTGCCAAAAATATCAGAAAGATAAAAAGGAATTTCACAACTATTTTGCTTTAGCTGTTGCCCCCTCAAGCACAGTCAGAGCGACTCGATCTCTTCCCTACGTCTCAACACAAACTCAGAAACACACCAATAATTGCTAATTTTTATTTTATTTTTTTGCTTTATCCGCTTTATCTCTCAGGAGTTTGTAACTATTAAACGTTAGAGGAGTTAAAGGTTTGCATTTCCTTTGTTTTCGCCTATTTCTACAAATCATGGCTGGCTATTTTCCAGTGTAGGGTTTAGACTGTTAAGTGCATTTTCCAGCCTTCCAGGCAGCTGTGGTTTCATTTGGTGTCCGAATGTTACGAAAAGCATCTTGTGGAGGCCAAGTAAGAAACTGAGGAGCGTCACCTAAAATCTTGCAGTTTAATTTTGGCACCCTGAGTTTAAAGGGTTAGTGCCAAACTTTCTGGAAAACAAATCTAAGTCCGTTCCAACCACCATGTGTCAGTAAAATCTCCATGTGACTTTAAATAACTGAAAATATTGAGAAAACAACAAGTATTTTGCAGAAGTGGTTATTATATTGAAGTGAAGTTGGAAAAGTGCATGAAAAATAAACAAAGAACAACAATATTTCCATTTTGTGGCACTTTGCAGCCATAAACACAACTTGACTTGGTGAAAACATCATATAGCTTCATTTAAGAGCTAAAAACAAGCCCATAGAGATTATTCTACCTGTGATGCTGTCAGATCACCCCTCTTTAAGGACACTTAAGGGGGAAAAAATAGACGTAAAGGGCATAAGAAGGCTGCTGTGACACGTTTGGAACAATGATGTTGATTGTTCATATCCTCCAGAGATCACAGACAGAGAATTGTTGTGTTGATAAGATAAAAGCACTAAAGAGGGACTACTGGAAGTGTTCTTATGGTCTGTGTAGGAATTTTCTCTCCGCTTTTTTTTCCTACTGAGTCATTTGCGACACCTTCTCAGAACCTGCAACGGCGTGAAACAAGTTCTAACTACTTAAAACTCCCTCTGGCACATTTAAAATCGACACGGCAGTCGATGCGAATCACAACTGGCAGTTTCACCTGCTTGTCTGTTAGTGATAACCTGGATGATTGTGTGTCTGTTCCTGATCTCAGAGTCTCTTTTGGATGGGGTGAGTCAGATAAACTTGCATCAAATTCGCACATATCGTCATCATCTTGACTCATTTTTCTGTGGAAGCCATATGTCATGTTATCCTCCGTCCCTCCCATGTATGATCCACCCCTTCTCAAGAAAGACGCAGTTTATTATCATCTACTTTCATCCCTTTTTATTCATACTGTAAACTTTTGTTTCTCTGGCTCACCTTAATGTCTAATCCTTCCCAGTCTGCTGACACCCAGAACAATGACGCCTTATGCATTAAAGGGGTTTCGATAAGTTTTAAAGTCTTAATGAGTCAATTTTACAAGCAGATTTTTCAGCTGAGACATTACAAATAATAAAAAAGCTACATTAAAAGATTAAGAAAGCGAAAAGATTAAGAATGGGAGAACCAAATTGCAAATAAAGTACTGATTAATTTGTTTTTTTGTAGCAAAATGTGGCAAAAACTGAAGTAGTGAAATTTGATTTCAACTGTGGCCTTTTTGAATATTTTACTGAGGTAGAAGTTTTTGTTAATGCTGTTTGGAAAGTTGTTTTGCTCAGTAAAAAGGTAGATTTTAGTGTTTGCTGCTCTCAAAATCAGATTTTAAAAACTTAAAAAGTTCACAGTTGTTGCTTTTGAATAGAATGAAGCAGCTTATGTGCCAGAATTTTAACTGTTGTAGTTGTACTTTATTTGGAAATTAAATTAGAAATCCAGAAATAACGTCCCGGTTAGGCGGCTTCACGGGCTCAGATCAAAACACTCATGAGTGGAAAAGCTTACTTGATGCCACCAGGGTTTAGTAAAACATTCTGTTTTATTTTAATGTCAGTGTTGATCCTTTGAACCCACCGAATACTCTGTGTTTTAAAGACGGAACAAAATGCACTGTACAGATGATTATTTTCAGCTTATTTAGTCATTTATGCCGAGTGTTGCTGTCAGTGTAGTCGGAGCTAATTTTAAAAAATGTTCTGGTATTTTTCTACCGGCTCCATTTCAATCTGTTTAATTAAAGTCCAGATGTGTTGGTGATCACAGACACAGAAAGTGGGTGTTTGTGTGCGTCTACTTACCAACAATGATCAGCAGCACTCCTACGACTGGCAGCATGCCGATGCTGAGGTTGCACATGGCCAGAACGGAGAGGATGAAGGCGAGGATGAGGATGAGGAGGCCAATGATCATCAGAGCAGCCACTGCCTGGGCCCAAGCTGGAGGTCAACAGGAAAAATTATAATTAGCATCAAGCTTGTAAACTCAGATAAGGCTGTGTAAACTTTTCAGTACCAGTCGAAAAATGTCGATCCTGAAACTGCACACCAAAAAAGAGCACAACTTTTATATTTTCCAAGTTTATTTTCTCACTTTTCCCCCTAAATGTTAAATTCGAACTGTCCAAACACCACAGTCCAGATGGAAGACGATCTCAGCTGATAAAACTGTTTGCATCTCAGTCACCTTCAGTTTTTACTGTACGCTGAGTTTATGGACTTCCGGTGCCCTGAGTTTCGCCTGTCAGGCTGCTCTGCTTTATTAGGCAACGTTTTTACAATTCTACACAGGATTTATTGAAGCTGGATTTGTTTTTAATATCATTTATTTGTATTTACAAATTACAAATGAACATCTGACGCCATTCTAAAGATGTCAATGGCATATAATATTACAGATTAATGATTTTACAATCAGCAGATCACTACTTTAGATGGTTTCTTTCCTTCTTTTACTCTTATCTCCATTCTAACTTCAAAGCAAACCAACACCCTTGTACAGAATCCCATAATTAAAGAAGTAACTGCTTATTATATTGTACTTTATGTATCACTGAAGTAAAACATTCGTTGTGACTTATTTGTGACTGATCTGTGTACAGATTGCTGGCAAAAGAAATGTTTATTGTGCAACATGACAACACGGTGTTTAGTCACTACTGCAGCTCTAAAGAATATTTTCTCACCGCTGACGGCTTGAACTCATGACAGCAAAAGTAAAGTTAGTGAGAAGCCAACTTTAGGAACGAAGGCGACACGCCCGCCACACCCTCAGCAAAACTTCACTTCTTCTGTGACGTCTCAAGACACGACGTGTAATTATAACGAACGCGGAGCAGAAAACGTACACCGCCTGCGTGTGATTTTTGATTTTTGGCACGAAAACTGTCTTGACAGATGCTCAGAGCGGCTCATTCTTTGTACAAAATGTCATAAAAAGCTGCTGTTGTGTGCAGAGAAGCCTGTTCAGTGTTCTCAACAGGTTTCACATGCATCTAGGATTAAAATAAATGATAAGTATTAAGGTTCATGCAAGCATGCAGCATGATGATCAGTCACACAAAGATTTTTGAAACTAATCCAAAGATATTTATATATTCTGACACCAAACTGTGTGTCACTGTGTGGACTTTCAACACACTGTTACACCCACTTCACTGATACTGGATCAGCCAACACCTTAAATTATTCACAACCGTGTGTGTGTATGTGTGTGTGCCTTCAGGTAAAGCCCTACCTGCCTCAGCCAGAGGCAATTCTCTCAACATGCACACATCAGACTAGTTGGACAGGTTCAATCTTCTCCCACACTCACCGTAATGCTAACTGGCAGTCAGGCTCCCAAACCACACTCTGTTCCTCTTTAACTCCACAGCGGACTCTCAGACACGGTCACGTTGAATTTAGATGACTGAGTTCAGACTTATCCTGAGCTTCAACATCATAAACTGAACATTACTGCAGTTTTAAAGTATTCATGTGAAGGAGAGAGACTCGAATCCACAGTTCAAGAAGCAAAAATCTTAACATTTAACTGAAACTAAGAGAAAATGTTCAAAAAGTGATATGGTGCTACTACAAAACTTGTTTTTAAAAATACAACAAATATGTAGACTATAAACCAGCTGCACACTGACATGGCTTCACAGTTCTCTTAATTCTCTGCATGAGGAATTAGATGATTCCTCATCAACATACGAACGGGTATGATTAGCTAAACAGCACAGTAACATCGCACATGAACGATTGTTGATTAACTGTTAAAACTGTCTTACAATGACAGAAATCAGCTTTCTTCATATAATATTTTAGTCACACTATTTCTCTTGAGAGCAATAATTGTTTTCCTCACAATAAAAAAAGCACAAATCTGCACTTTTAATTTGCAAAGATCCAGTAAAGATCGAGTGTCCTTCACAAAATCGATGAAATTATGCGGTGATGTTTGGGCTCGTAAACTAGTAAACTAAACAGGAATTTATCTTCCAAAAACAGCATTTAGATTACTTCTATACACTTACACTGTGCTAATAACACCCAGGCTGGGCTCACTTTCAAGTCATAATGTGCAAAATTCACCGACAAATCAAAGAAAGGTCCCTCACTGGTTTTAAATTCAAAGTTCTTGAAGTCCTGGAGGCTGCTTTAGCTCCCAGAAATAACCCTCAACCCTCTGAGCCCCAAAACCCACCAACAGATTTGAAAGACATGTTATCTTTTTCAAGAATTGCCAAAATTACAGTCTTTATCAGAGGCAGAAACTGTAAAAACAAAGAAATATATATCTTTAAACTTTCTGACGGTCAGTGAACTAAACATGCAGATGGAAAATTGACCAAATCTCAGCATAAAATGGGGATTTTCATCAAAATCATTTCAATCTACATGTCCCATTTAAACATCTGCCAAAAATAAACACAACAAAGAATTCTGCATTATTCGGCACGACTGAGTACCGATGTTGAGCTGCAACCATCAGTCATGTGATAAAAAGTCTGGGACTTCTAGGCTGAACTGCAGGCTGTGTGCATAAATGTTATTTCTGGATTTGCTAAAGCTTGTGTCAAATTAATCATCTAAGAAATTCAACCTTACATTTAACTTTGAATGCAATTTATGGATTTGAAACGTTGCTTCGTTGTTGTTTTTTTTGTCTTTTGGACATTCTGAGGTCTCTCTAGTCATGGCTATGCTGTTTCCATAGAGTTTAGGACTTCATACTGCAGGAAAAATGAGCTTCCAGTGGGTAAAAACATGAACAGAAACTATGTGGAGTTCAGAGGGTTAACTAGTTTGTCTTGAACCTATTTCCCTCCAGTCTGATGAATCGATACATTGTCTAACCGGCTACATGCTAATGTCAGATATCTGCCCCTGGTGTTGTGTTGTTTTTTTTTATTCATCACTGCCAGATTCAGATGGCCTCAATGGAACCGTGGAGGAACATTATTCTGCCTGTTAAAACCTGCCTCTTTATCTGCTCTTACTTTTCCCAGAGAGAGTCTCCACACAACTCGGTTTAGGTATTAACCCATAAGAACCCACGGTGACACTAGTGTAACAAGCACTTTGAGTGCCCCAGTCTCTTCCTTGTAAAGCTTTATGTCTGATCTTAACTCATTAAGTCCTTTAAGGAAAAATGGGTCTGGGTTCTTATGGGTTAAAGGAACAAATATTTAGATTTTTTTCCTAAAAAGACCTGTGTTCTCTGCTTTCTATTTGGTGTATTTACAATTGGTGTTTGCTAGGAAAACTCATCCAAAGACTTACTAATAAATAATTGGATAAATGCAAAAAATAATGCTGTAGCTGCACCATTCTCTGCCAGGCCCCTGTCTTTTACAGTTTCATGTTTTTTCACCGTTTACTTGTGGGTTTGTTTGTGTGTTTTTAAAGAATGTTCTGTATCTAATACACAATGTGAAATTATTGGATGTGTCATCGGTGAGCTCTAGAACTGCCTGTCCCAGTCACTCCTACCTGACGCCAACCAGCTGCTCAACATCTGTTTCCCTCCTCTGATCAAACCTGAAGGCATCGGGCTGCTTTAATACAATTTTTAAACTGTTAAATTATCACTACATGCACCCAGGAATCTATTTCTAACTGCTGCGTTTCTAAACACATGCTGACTTTCCCTCTAACCTCTGACAAATGTGTTAGTTCTACAAACAGGCAGACTTTTTTGAACCTTCAGATCTGGTCTTACAGTCGTAGATAATTTTCGTCAAACCTCTTGGAAGTCTTTCACACAGGCAGCAGGGATCAGCTCGATTCCCTGCGCTCTCCTTGAAAGGGTTTTAATGGGACAACTGCCCAACCAGCGGAGCTGCAACTGGAAACACAGCACCAGTGTTTGAACTCATAGCACAGAAAATCTACCTGCTTGGTGAAGATTTCGCTGCACATGATGTTTCAGCATGTGCAGCCGTACACAACACTGTACTGGAGTAAAGGAGCTGCTGCTGCTGGAATCCTAAAATGATTTACACCATCTGAACTGTGATTCTTTGTGCTTTCAATCGATGCAGTTTGTCACTTTTCAGTCAGAATGTTTCTGCATTCATACCAGGAAAGAATTAAAGGTTTAATTCAAGGCATTTCACCAAAAGTGACGCAAAAAAACGCAGACGTCGCCTTAAAGCTGTGCTGCTAATCCTTTTGCAATCTTGCAAATGGATGATATAACGCACTCAACAGCATTAAAAGGCTTCACAAAGTTGCGCCACACTGCCCAACCCTTGGCAACCCGAGTCATGATTCACATTAAACCGCTGATTATCTGATTCCCATACGTTTCCCCGATGACGCACCAAAGCACAGAAACACGTTTACTCATGCTGTCCACGTGAAAGCAGCTGGGAATACAGTCGTCCTGTCTACACAAAGAAAAGGCCTGAACGCTCTGGAGGGAGTGTGCTTTCAACATCCTGCTTCTGTACGCACCGCTCACATTTGTTTCCTCGGTTTTCGGAACATTCCCTCCCAAAGTATTTTGGCCGGAGGAACAACAGGGCAAGAATGTATCCTCCAAGCACCCAGCAGTCCTTTGTTTAGCTAATTCCACCCTACTGAGACTAAAGGAGGCCAGCACTTCAGAGAAAATAGCGAACCTACTTCAAACAAGACGAGCAAAGACAGCAGCTTCTGTTTTCAGTCCTCAGATAATGAGAGTCAGACGTGAAAACAACAGCGAGTTTTTACTGTAATGAGCGTTTAGTTCACGCTGATGATTGCTTCTGTTGCAGACTCGAGCACATTCATAGCAAACCTTCATCTAAAGTAGCACTCCTGAATATTTTCACCATGTATTTAACAATTATTTTCTCACTTAGCTAATATTAGACAGAAAAATACAGTTAAAACGCTGATCAGAGCGTGTTAGATCACAAACTGTTGCCTTAAATTGGATGTTTGGTCTGATTAACAGGTCAAAACCCCAAAAAATATTCATGAAAATCCTCCTTTGCTTCACTTTTTTATCCCCAAAAATAGTTGCCAATTTATTTTCTCTAATCATTTCAGCTGCAATTCGAGCAGCATACAGGCACAAAATGCACGCAATGAAGCACAAAAATACACATTTTTAAGTGACTTCCCAAAAAAGATGAGCCATTTTACTATGAGGATGCTTTCATACAACTGACAACAATTTCTACAGCTAATATCACTTCTTACTTTTTAACTCTTGCCTTATTTTCACAAAATGATGTTCACTTGTAGTAATGTAACTCTCTCAAATCCTACTGCTTTTCCATGAGGCACTGCACTCATTCTCAAGTTATGTAACTTTATTTACTTATCTTATCTCACATGTTACAGTCAATCTACTTAACAGCAGATCTGGACTTGAGGTTGGGATTCAGGATGAGTTTATATGCTCTATCTGGTAGTCAATAAACAGAAATATTGAGCCTCTGCAGGAGAATTCACACCGCTAAGCAGTAATATGCAACAAGTGCAAGTTTTGTGCAGAGAACTACAACAGAATTTGAACCTAGGGGAGTTTTTTTAGCCCGTCTCAGTGAGCTTGAACAGGCTGCAGATCCCAACATGGAGCCGCATGCCATTAGCCAAACCAGACGACGACCTCCACGGAGTCTGATAAGAGCTACAGTGCTGCCTTTGTTAGCGACTGAGGGTGTGGAACAACAAAAATACAACCTGAGCAGGAGAACACAAGCCGGTTCTGTTCGTACTCATTGATCTCCGTGTGTTTGAGCGACTTGTGCGTCTTTTGCTGGACCTCTGCGCTCACGGAAAACCTCATAAATCAGCCCCTCTTTAAAAATCCACATCTGAGGGAACACGTCTGACTGACAGCCATCTTGAAATCTGCCCCTCATTTGCTTTTTTGGGAATGTGGGTCAAAAACAACTTCAAATATTCAGAATATGTGTTTTGCTTGTGCACGTTTGCCCTCGGCGCATAAAGTCGAGCAGCTTTAGAGGAATGAGGTTTATCTGAACCTTCCACGGAGGTGTAGATTTGCATTTGTCCCCATGAATAAAGCATGAAAGAAGCCGAGGATTTCTGTTTTCAAAAGCTGCTGTGACGTTTGCCCAATGTGCTTGAACTGTGTGTTTTCCTTTAGATAAATAAAGTGATTTGCACCACAAACTGGAACAGAAAATGCATAGAAATTCACCGAAAAGCAGGAAATTCAGTGTTAGAGCTTGAACCTAGACCCATAAATGTGTCTGTGCAATGTTTAAACAAACTAGACCTGAGCACAAAGGTCTGATCTCTGAGTTTTTTTTTATTAGAATTAGCTCAAATTAGTTGCTGCATGCTCTGCTTTTTCACAATGCAGCAGAAATGGAGACATGAATGGAGCTGCACTGAAAATGTTGATATATTTGAATCAGCCTAATATGAAACAGACTTCATAGTAAATCACTATTTACTATGAAATCAGGTTAAAGAAGATCATCTTCCAGCAGTAGTAGGTCTTTATATAGCAGCAATTCACAACTGAAGTCACCTCATGACAGTATGAGGTCAAGGCCTCATAATATTATATTATAGAGAGAAAACTGGCAATTCTGTTTGAGCGAGCGCTTAGTGACACAGTGATCAAGGTTTCAGAGCTGAAATGTTTACAGAAACACTTTATAACCTGATCTGTGGCATAATAGCAGTTTGAATTCATCACAATATTGCTCTCATGACCTTATCAGTTCTCGTTAAAGGATTATGTAAGGCTAAGACGATACAAACAGGTGCCAGATTAAAGGAATAAAGATGCTTGCTTGTTTTTCTGCTTTTAAACTTCATGTATTTGGAATTTTTTTCTTCTGTCTTTTTCGATCTGTGGCTCTTAATGCACTAGAGAAGGTCTTTTTGGGTTATTTTGTATTTGTGGTCTGCAAATGTGTCTGTTACAAAGAAAAAACATAAATAACTAAAGTATTTCTGTATTTATTAAGCAGGAAAAAATAAAACATGTTAAAAAAATGTGTTGTAGAGTTGTTGGTTTTTTTGCTGTTAAACTTCATGTATTTGGAATTTTTTTCTTCTGTCTTTTTCGATCTGTGGCTCTTAATGCACTAGAGAAGGTCTTTTTGGGTTATTTTGTATTTGTGGTCTGCAAATGTGTCTGTTACAAAGAAAAAACATAAATAACTAAAGTATTTCTGTATTTATTAAGCAGGAAAAAATAAAACATGTTAAAAAAATGTGTTGTAGAGTTGTTGGTTTTTTTGCTGTTAAACTTCTTCGTCTTCTTCCATCTGTGTCTTTAACTACACTACAGGTTGTGCTTTTAAGGTTGGTTTTTGTCTCTTGATGTTCACAAACAAACTAATGTAAGAATCTGTCAATATCTGAAGAACTATTTCTCCTGGCATTGAGAATTTAAAGATAACTTTTGGAGGACGTTGGAGGAGTTTTTGTGCGCCATTTGCATGAATCCTCCCTCCTTTCTTTCTGTGTTTCTTTCTGCTTCAGATGATAAAAGAGGAGTTAATCACAGTGGTGAGCAAAGTTCATTGTGCCTGACTGCCTGTGGCTGGATACCAGGCCTCCCTCCTCCTCCTCCTCCTCCTCCTCCTCCTCCCTCAGCCTGCTGCTGGACTTTCTCAGAGGTCGACTCCCTCAGGTTGCGCTATGCTGGATTTCTCAGACACTGACTCATGAGCCTCTACTCTGATCGATCCATTGTCTTTCTTATCTTTGGATAATGTTTCATGTGTGGTGTGAGGTGTATAATCGGACACTTACAGTGCTCCATGAGTGACTTGCAGTCCCAGTTGTCATTCCTGCCTCGGCACTGATCCCACATACTGGCGTAGTGACTCTTGGCGTCCTCGTCCTCGACCCATCCCGACTGCGCGGCGATGGCGATAATGTCAAATATGATGGCGAAGACCAGCAGCAGGGGCACGATCCACCTGCATCGAGGGTAGGCGATCCCACAGCGGAACATGACCGACGATCGGAGTGCTTGGAGCGGCGGAGAGAGAAGGACGAGCGGCGGGGAGAGTTCCTAGTCCGTCCCGGTGTGGCGTGCGTCTTTGCGCAGAGCTGAATGTGAGCGTCTGAGGTGTGGAGAGGAGATAAAAGCGTCAGCCCCACCCGAGAGTGAAATGCAAGCCGTCAACCAGGTTCAGGACCTGAAGGGCTGGGCTTGTTACAGAGGCTGGATCAGGCCCAGCCCAGCTGACTGTGTCATATTACACACCGAGGAAACACGCAGGAGAAACACGAAGGGGAGACACTTTCTCCTCCGTCCTGACGCCCAGGACAGATGTTTTAGTGGTAATGTTGAGTTTCCAGGTGAAGGATTACAACAGGTAGGTCTGGACCGGACTGGGCAGGTGGGTGGAGAGAGGTGAGCATAAATGGAGAGAAAAGGCAGAAAATGATAGAATGATGATGCACCACGTTAAGCTGCCACAAGATGGCAACCCAGATCACACAAGAAAAGATCCATATAAAGATCATACATATATATATATATATATAGTATGTATATATACACTACCAGTCTAACCAGCTCATTTAATGGTCTTTCTTTATTTTCACGACTATTTACATTGCAGATTCTCACTGAAAACAACAAACCATGAATGAACATGTAGTATCTGACCTGATGCTGTTCTTCCTTATAATAAAATTATTATTAAGCAAGTCAGTGTCACCGAACGTTTGCTTCAACATCTGCACTTCATGGACACCAGAGAAACCACGACAAGCACATTTGGAATTATGTAGTAAACAAAATATTAAACCATGGTAAAATCTGCACAACAATTCCTTGCACTGCTGGCATTTTCTGCACTTTCACAGTTACTTTTATTCCACAAACCACTTGAAGCTGATGCCACTTATAGTGTACTAATACTGTATTTATTAATTTTTCATTCTTGTATATATTGTATATATTATTGTTATTATAATTATCTTTACTGCACATATGGTTAGTGTTGCTCTGAAAGACTTTGCTGCTCTAACACTGGAAATTTCCCCTGATGTGGGAGGTAATAAAGGACTATCTTATCTTAAAGGTGAAATAAGTCAAAACATGTTTATTTCTTTCTTTATATAGAGACAGTGCACATTAATGAACGTTTATTTAGACAGCAATGGACAGAAATATAGCGGATTACAGCAACAATGCTGATTTACATCCTCAGTCCCTAAGCAGGTAAAAAAGAAAAACAGAAAGAAGACATAACAGTGAAACATAGGGCAATAGGTCACAATAAAAGCACATTACAAAAAGTACACAAGAAGTAAAAGGTCAGTGGTCACAACACTGGTTGACTTCAACCACTGTTTAAGGTGAGTTTTGAAGGTTAGTAACGTGGGACGCTCCCTTAAGGAGAGTAGAAGACTCTTCCAGATCTTACTGATCTTTACAGAAAGAGCGTTTTGTCTGAAGGCTGTTTTTCTGTGTGGGATCTCACAGTCTCCTCTAAAGAAGGCCCTGGTCCTGAGACCGCTGTGAACCCTTCTTTTAACCCTCCTGTTGTCTTCATTTACAGGCACCAAAAAAAACTTAGTTTCTTTGTCTGAAAAAATCGAAAAATTCGATCCAAAATTCGAGCCAAACAATTCCCCCAAATTTCTGAAAATTTGCAAAACCTTCAGGAAGAAAATTCCAATAATTCCTTAAAAGTTTTCCTTAAAAAATATTATTTTAAAAAATACCCAAATTTGGCAAGAAAATTCTTGTAAATATTTTCAAAAATGAGTAAAAATCTTACAAAAAAAATCCTAAAAATGTCTAAAGTGATTACATATATATCAGTAAAACTTCTAATATTCTCTTAAGAGCATTGTCGTAAAAAATTAACCAAAATCCAGTGAAATTCATGAAGTGGTTTTCCAACAGTCTTGAAGGAGTTTCCAGAGATGCTGAGCGCTTGTTGGAGTTTCTGCCTTCACTCTGTGCTCCATCTCATCCCAAACCATCTGGACTGGGTTCAGCTCACGTCCTCTGACTCCATCACTCTCCTTCTTGGTGGAATTATTTAAAGGACAATGCTGCAAAAGTGTGAGCGTCCACCTCATTTCTTCTTTTATTTAGGGATATAGTCACATATATAACAAATCAACAACATCAGCTCTGTTTGTTGGTCAGGATCTTAGTTTTTTTTTGACTTAGAGATATTTTGTGACGTTTTTAGTCATCTTTTAATCTGAGCTAAAGGAGATCTCAACACTGGGAGGAATATTTTCTAAAATATTTTCTTCAGTTTGTTTATGTCACACAAGAGCACATTTGATGGGGCTGTCAGTCAACATCACAAGATAAACAAGATACTAAAAATAACCTCATAAACACAACCTCAAGTGCAGGAAGAGCCACAGATGGACGAAGACGGTGAGAAATTTTCAAAACACGTGAAGTTTAAAAGAAAAGAAAAACCCAAACACACATATGAGTCTTTGCTTGCTTTGTTCCGTTAATCTGACACCTGTTTGGATCTTCAGATTCTATTATCTAGATAGATAAGAAGATAGACAGACAGATAGACAGACAGATAGATAGATAGATAACATTATTTGAAAACCTTTGACCTACCATTGACATGCCAATATCATCCCTACTAGATGGACAGATAAATATTGTGTTTTTATTTGTCTGTGCTTTTATTTGTCTTGTAAAATATGATGATTTTATGACTTATGATTTACTGGCTTTTGTTTTGCTGCCTCATAAAGCGCTCTGCAACTTTTATTTTGAAAAGTGCTCTGTAAATCTAGAATATTATATTATTGGACAAATCTTATGAAAGCCTTTATTGGCGGGAACAATGCCAAAATTTATACTGAGTGATTCTTAAAATACACAAATTGTTTTCCCCCAAATTGCAGAGAACAACTTTGATGTAAGATGTCCCTTTTTTATTTTTATGTCACATTTTTCAAACAAATCGTCACATTTTTGGCTGACAGGAGTGATCTGCTTGCCAATGTTCATTTTGGGCCAATGCAGATATTTTAATTTCAAAGCTGACTCTGGCTCCACTGAGGTATCAATAAAGTTTATCTTATCTTGTCGCCTCAAAATCACAGTCTTAACTAAATCTATCTCGATCTATCGTCATTATTTATGGACCACTCTTCAAAATTTAAGTTACAGAGTGCTTCAGCAGGCAGCAAAATAAAGTTTAAGTCATGAAATCAGAATATTTTCAATTAAAATTGACCCTCAAACAAATACAAACACAGCATTACCTGTCTGTCTAATAAGGATACACAGTCATATTGGTACTTTTATCTATTTATGAGGGTGAAATGAGGAAATGTCTCTTCAAATAAAGAATTTTCAGACACAGAGGGAGTCCCACCACCTTCCTGAGTCACTTTGAGGTGTTTCTTATTTACTCCCTTTATCAGTCATCTGCATATTATCGTATTTATCCTCACAACAGACACTGTCTCACCAGTGAATCAGTCAAAGTTACACCCTGCACTAAACCTTGCTCACTTTCTCTCAGTATAGTCATGATATGGATTTAATAAAGAGCCAGTGGTGTTAGTCAGGTGATTTAACAGATTTAGTGGTGCAACATGAGTAATGTGATAAACTACAAATCTTAACACGCACAATCTACACAATCAGAAAACATTAAAGACTGAGATGTTGTCTTGTGTTGCTGCTGCTATCAACACACACCTGTCAGACAGTCTGGGTGAGATGCACGTTAAAATTCTCTGTTTGGAGTCTTGGCATTGGCGAATCTTTCTTAACACACCCGGCAGAGAGGAGTCGATACTGACAACGTGTGGCTGATTCACAGGCGGTGAATAACAAAACAGCTCTCGTGACAGTTTGACAGCAGCCGAGGTGATTTTACTGGGAGCTGAAAACTCTTCCACTCTTGAATAAAACAGGTTCTGATGCAATATCTCAAACAAAAACCGTCTGACAAGTCTGCCAGGCGACATCAGCAAAGTGTTAGTGCGCTGATGTCCACAGAGGGGAGACAGCGGTCTGAGAGAGCAGCTGCTCCTTCTGCAGTGCAAAATAATCCAAATCACACCAAATAAGATAGTTTTAAGATGCATTTTGTGTTAAATATGATCCATGTAATTCATTCTTTGCCTCAGAAATACAAGACTAAGAAAATTTAAACAAACAAGGCTAGAAGACAAGCTTGAATTGGAGTTTATGTCCAAAATGTACAGTAAAATATTACAGTATCACCTCAGAACATTAATCATAATGTTATTAGTGTATTAAACCACTGCTTGTGTAATATTTTTGAAATATACGACTATAAATGAGGATGAGCCACATTAATGTATATACATGATTATTAGATTAGGTAAAATAACATGACATGATAGAAAGGGATTTAAAGGGCATTTGGGGTTGAAAATTTTTATATATTTATATATAAACATAGCAGAAATAATAATAAATTTTTAATATGCTGTTTCTTTTTTGTTTACAACTTAAACTACACAGTTTGAGTGGCAGTTGTATATGAAGTTGTGGTTTTAAAGGCTGTCTTAACTCAAACGGAGCTTGTTACCTAAGTGCAGTTTTATGTGTTCAGTCTCTTTATTCTTAAAGATATCACACAAGTTCAAGCTATTTTCTGTTATGTCTCAACCATCACAGTCTCAGTAAGGAAAGAATTACTTAGGCCAGAAATGTGATCAGATTAGAGTAAAAATGGGTTATTTACGACAAACAAACAAAATAATAATTATGAATCGGGCAGATAATCCAGTCTTTGTTCTGGTATGAATCAAACCTTTGCTGTGCAAACAAATCTGGGTTATTCTGATCCCAGCAGGAGGGTTCGAGGTGGATTTCAGGAACAAAATGTAATAAAACTTTAAAATTGTTGAGATAATACAATATTTATATCATGTAATATAAATTGCACTTGATCTGTTTAACCGTTAAATAGACAAGAGATAAAAGAGAAACTTCTGAGCTTTTCAATACAGTAAAATGAAGAAAAAAAAGGTTTGTACTCTAAAAATAATTCAAACTGCTTCCAATAATATTGCGTTTCATTTTGACTGCCATTTATCACTAATCATAATGACACAAACAGTTCTTCAAAGTTGAATTAGAAAAGCAGGTCTCTTCACAAATTAATAACTCTGAATGGTCTTAATTGTGTTTGATGTTGGATTTTATTGTTTTTATGACTTAAAACAATGTTCAGAATGTCCACAATTCATTGATGAATGGTTCAGATGCATTTGTATGTATTTATTGTGGGTCCTGACTGTTTTAAATGAAAGAAATGGAAAAACACTCAGAACTTACATTAGCTGTTTAAAATGTGTTTCTTTATATGTCCAGTAGATTTTGTCACTTTGGAGCTTTTTTTTTAAAAAAAAAAATATTGACATAAAATAACGATAGACTACAAAAATGTGTTGTTGTTTTTTTAGATGCTCTGGAAGTAATTTTTCTTTTTGAAATGTAGAAAATCACATCTCCTGTTTTTTTTTTTTTGCAAAGAGAAATAATGCAGGAGGTACAAAGTAACATCAATCAAAGATTATCCAGTGTTGTTTCTTCAAGCAGCCGACTGCCAGAGGACGGGACTTGTATTTTTGTTTTCAGTTTAAACTTCCTGCCTGGGTTCAGACAGGAAAATTGCTCTCCCTCGATCTCGGCTCCTGTCAACACTTCACAGCCTCTGTGTCATCCATTCTATCGCTCCGTCTTCCTCTCTTCCTGTTCCTGCTGCCCTCTCAGCCAGACGCCGGCCACAGAACTGTTAGAATCTGCCAAATTGTTATCTAATCAGCAGCCTGGCTTCAAGTACTGGAGGTTGACAAACACAGGTTGTGCTTTGCAGCTATTCTAACGCATTGTATTGTACTGGCAGGCTCTGTAATGTGCAATTTAACATGTAATCAGATCAGGACATTTTTCTCTCGGACCCCCACCCCTTTTTTCCTGCCCCGCTTCCTTCCCCTGTCTGCTGCTTGTCACATCAGTCAAACCGGCCACTTGTTTGTGTGCTCATAATCACATGTAAGTGTTAAATAAAAGGTGTTTTTTTCACGGTTTAGAGAAGCTTTAATGTCACTGAGGTGCACAAGTTGGCAGTCAAGTGTGTGAATCTGAACTTCAGTCTGTAAGAAAATGGTTGCTCACACTTTCTCTGCTTCCAACAGCATTATTTATTCACAACAGATTGATTCCACACAGCTGAGTAAATTGCGAGGAGAAAACAGAAACCAAGCGTTTCTTTCTTTCCCTGCTCCAAACTGCCGTTCTTTACGAGTCTGCAGTCGTAAAATGTTGGGTGGAACGAATCTCCGTGCTCCCAGAGTCGGATCACGGGGTGGTGCAGCTCGTCCCGCTGCTCCTCCTGGAAGATCTGAAGTCCTGACATATAACAACCAACCTGTAGAAGTTCAGAATCACCACCAGGAAGTTCTTAATGGCAAAGAAAACCAGCATCTGGTGGAAGACCTTGTAGTGGGCCATGACGGTGAGCCGGACCACCAGAAAAGGCCCGTCCTGGATGAACAGGGCCTCCACGACGCTCCATATGTCGGTGCCGTGTTTACTCAACAGGGACGTCTCCTCAACGCCTTCATCGCCCTCGCTGTCTTTCTTGGAGTTCACCACTGTTCAAAAAAAGGAGGAAAAAAAGATTAACAGCAGGTTGACACTAACATTAGGGAAGTTGGGCGCCAGCGTGGGGTTCGGTTTCACATCTAGTCGCTGTTCTGTGTATTTTAGTTCATTTACTTGAGCTGCATCAGCTGATTTCAAGGTCAAGAATCAGCTTCTCAGGAAATGTGGGCAAAGTTCCTGAAATGAACAGTTCCAGAAGAACAAACCAAACTCAGTCTGCTGCCGACAATCGTAAAATCTGATGAAAAGCTCCAGAACAGTTCCAGTTTTCTCAACTGCTCTGAACATGTTGCATCTGTACGTCAACACTTTGGGTGTTTACAAGGCAGTCAAACACACTGGACACATGAAGACACACCCACGTTAGCGGACACGAACACACACACTGACAGAAAGGAAGCTTCACTTGCAAACAGAAACGAGCGCTGTGCATTCCAGCTAAGTGCACTAAATGCATTATGATGGTAAAGATACACATAACATTACCATTATTAGCTTCCATTCATAAATAATAAGTTTGATGTATGAATAATTGAGATCATTCGTGTGCTTAGTTTTTCCGAGAATAGGGTTGTGCTGTCCTTTCTTTTGTTGTGATAAGTTTCTGCTCGTTGGCTTTTGCCTGATAAAGCCTTCCTCTTATCAGGCAAGCAGGACACTTTAACGGCTTTCACACAGAGATTTTGCTAGAAGACCCATCATTATGCGCTGTTTGGTGCATTTACAATGCTAGCATTTTAGCATTCTGCAACAAGAAAAGCACTTAGAGGGTGCAGTCCTCCTCCAAGGCTGCTCAGTCATTTCCTACGGCAGAAATCTTGAAAAATAATCACGGCAACATAGAATGTGTCTATTTATTATTGATGTACCCACAAACAAAATGATCTTGCGCTGAGTACAGGTGTGTGTTATGCATGTGTACGTTATGTACGGATACCGAATCGCATGACCTAAATGTGTAGTGGGTGGCGGGAATTTGTGGGACTCAGAAACACCTCCACAATTTAATCAGTTGTTCCTTGTATCATTTCCAACAGATAAGTCTTGATAAGTCCGCAGCAGTGGATTTGTAGTAGGATCACAATCACATGACTGTCAGCAGGCAGCTGACGTAGTGTTCACTTGTTGTCATGGTTACAGTGATGCCGTGCCGCTATCTGATACAGAAATCTTTAACAAATCCGTGGATCCAGACTATAAGCCACATCACTGTCAAAATCTAATCAGGTGATCCTTGTGTCATTTCATACTTTGATTACAAGTGCAATGTGTCACTTTCACGTACAACATTGTCGATGCAATGTTTCATTTTCATCCCATTTTCAGGTGCAATATTTCCTTTCTTTAATTCAGTACCATGCGTGGTATTTCTTACCACCTCAGTCTGTCTGCTGACATGACTTTATTCTGTTCTAATCTCGCCTTATTTTAGCTCACTTATTTCTATTTCAGTAATGTATCATACTTATATCTTAATGCTTTCTACTTTTCTGGTGTTATTTCATTTTTTTTTTCTGTGCAATATCTGACACTAGAATTTACTTCTGAGTTATTAAAGTTTTATGTTTTCCTATCTTGTTTCTTTCTGTTCTCCACAGATCAGTAAGTGTCTCTCGATAAACTATTCCTGCTCGCAGCCTGTTATGATGTCTTGCATTTCTAACCTTGCATCCATCGCATGCTTGGAGATTCAAGCACATCCTGTTATTTTGATGTGCCTTTAAACCATTTAGCATGCCTGTAGACTCAGAGAAGAAGCTCAGAGAGGGGATTGGATTTTTCACGAATAAAAGGAAGCAAACCGTCCAGTTAGTGGGGCCTTCTGAGACCTCTGATGAGTCACATTCAGAGCTTTTATCACAGCATCTTTCCCATCACAACATCCTGCATCCATGACTAGTTAAAAAAAACGCTCAAACAATCCCTGGATCTGCTTTAGTCCGAGTTCAGTTAACGTCCAGTATGACACGTCATTAGCTGTAGACTGAAGCTAAACATTTCTGAGTCCCTGTTTTCCAGCATCTGCTTAAACAATGCAGTTAAAAACGCAGATTTATTGAATTTAACTAAAAGAGTAAATGCAGAGAAAGGTAAGATTTGAAGCCACAGACACTGAAAAGGCCTTTTTGTAACTGCACTAAAACCGGAAGTATTATAGGAATGATACATGCAGTATTTTATGCCGTACTTTGAGCTGCATGCTACGTGTGAAACTTAAATAACTTGTTCAAAAGAGGTGTAATAAAGGAGCTTTAAAGACGCAACTGTCCAATCCAAAGACTATTTTACACAAACTTCTTCAGTTTCTCTGTTTGTCTGTGATAAAACCCTTTTGGTTTATTCATTCTTTGCAAAGAAAAAACACATTTCTGGGTTAATCATTTGACAGCGATGCAGATAAAAGAGCAGCTGATCTATTTTCTGTGTTTACTTACAGCACTGGCTTGGAGACTCGGACCTCACTCATGTTTTGCCAGTTTCCAAACACACTGTTTGGATTGTCCCACACTGGGAACAGGGTTTGAACCTCTCTGCACTTCTGTAGCTGCTCACTGAGCACCACAGTTGTTGTTGTAACACACAAACACACACTGACCGGCCAGATGGAGGGGAAACTGCAGCATGCTCCAAGTCCATACCCCCAAGATGATGTAGACCAGCTGAAGGCTCTCGTCTCTGCAAAACACACATGGACGGTACAGAAAGACGTCTTATTCAGTTCTTATTTCAATTATTGCATTGTGTATGTTAGATGAAAACAAACTTCAATGCATGTGCAACCTTAATCTAGACATTTTTAACCCTCATGTCGTCCTGCCGGTCAAAATTGAAAAAAATTGAAAAAAAAATGTATATTTTCACAGTGAAACTTCAGATGTCCACATTTTCAACATTTTTGGGAAACCTTTGAACTGTTTTGATGGATAGAAAGAAACATTAAAAATGTTTCTTAAGAACATTCACAAAAAAATCAACCAAAATCCAACAAATTTTGCTGGATTTTAGTTGATTTTTATGTGAATGTTCTTGAAGAAATATTAGAAGTTTTACTGTGGGTGTGTGTATGTTGGTATGTTTGTGTGTGTAGGTCTGTATGTCTGTTCGCATGTCCACGTATGTGTGTGAATGTATATGTGATTGTGTATCTGTGTGTATATTTGTGGGGGGTGGGAGGTTCCGGGTTTTTTACAGTGTTTTATATTGTGTTATTTTTGTTTTTATCCTCTGTGAGGCACTTTGTGTTGCTATACTGTATGAAAAGTGCCATATAAATAAAATTGACTTGATTTGATTTGATTAAAAAAATATATATATATTTTTTTGTCAGGGTCAAGACTGCGATTTGGTAGAACTGGAGTTTCTACCAGTAGAGATTGCAATTGTAATCTCTACCAGTAGCGATGGAACTTTAAATCTGACCCCTGCCCTGACCCCTGACCTTAACTGACCCTGACCTTTTAGTCTAACCCCTGCCCTGACCCCTGAACCTAACCTTAAAAGTCTAACCTTAGCCCTGACAAATCTCTACAGGTAGGATTGGAGTCTCTACCAGTAGAGATTGTGATCACAAGCTTTACTGGTAGAAACTCCAATTCTACCAAATCGCAGTCTCTACCATGATATATATATATATATGTGTGTGTGTGTGTATATGTATGTATATATATATGTGTATATATATATGTATGTATGTATGTATATATATATATATATATATATATATATATATATATATATATATATATATATATATATATATATATATATATAAACCACTTACATATTTTTAGGATTTTTTTTTTAGAAGATTTTTACTCATTTTCGAAAATATTTACAAGAATTTTTTTGGCAAATTTGGAGGATTTTTTTTTTAAACTTATAAGGGAAACTTTTGAGGAATTATTGGAATTTTCTTCCTGAAGATTTTGCAAATTTTCAGAATTTTGGGCATTTTTTTGGCTGAATTTTTGGATTTTTTTCCGACAAGAAAACAATATTTTTTGGTGCCTGTAAATGAAGACAACAGGAAGGTTAAGCCGAATCATAACCAACACGGTCAGACACCCACTGGAGATCTGACAGCGTCTCGCTAGTGAATTCGAGGATGTCCGCCGCCGTGCCAACGAAAATGAGAAGAAGCTGAGATAACTCGTCTCTGGAGATTCCGCCGCCCCGCGGGAGGAGCCACTTCCCCACGATGACGAGGATGAGCAGGATCTGATGGAGAGCCAGGATCCAGTCATTGGGGCAGAAGGACGACAACACACGCTCAAGTTCCTGGAAAACAAGAAGAAATTGGCAGATTCTACTTGGGGACAACCTTATATGGGATTGCTTTATCATGTTATCACTTAATGTACAGCTGATTCTGGCTTCATGCAGTGACTCCAGTCTCTTAAACATTTAATACTTATGCAAATAAAAAAATATACATAAATTACCTCCACCCTGCTGATACTAGCTTCCATAACACATAATTTTTCCTTTAATATTGCAGGATCTCACTTTATTTTTAAATTGGCTAAATAAAATTGCATTATTTATAACACTGTAGGATCCCAAAACTAATTCAATTAAATTTTATTTAATTCAAAACACGTTATTCTTCCTCTGGGAGCAATTTAAGGCACAAAGAACAGTTGGACACAGAACGGTAGTAGCAGCCATACAGGATAAATAAAATGAATTGTAAAAATTAAAATGGAGTATACCGAGATAAGAATAAAGTAGAAATAGTGTATTAACAACAAATAATGTATGTAAGGTGCTGAAATTATAATATTGACACTGAAATTGGTCAGGCAAATTTGTTTACTACATAATATTGTGGCATATTAACCTTAATATTTAAATGTAAGTTTGTGTTTTATATGATGCTCCCAAACTAAATATTTAAATTAGTTAGATAACTTCAAACAATATATGCATAATATTGTGAAATCTTCACCTTAATATTTAAGATTAAAAGGTAAATTTGCAATATTAATCTTGCGTTTTCTGTTGAATAGCACTTGGGGTCAACATTTGTTGTTTTAAAACTGACTCAACTTTACTGAACCTCACGTCTTTCTCTATTTATTAATATAAATGTTAAGTTCCTATCCAAAAAGTCATTATTTATAGGGAAATGCAGGTAATGTTCTATATTTTTCCTACTCAAATCCACCGGAAAGACCAAATCAACAACACATTACTTCCCAACTTCCAAACTCAATCATTCACTGAAGAAATACATTTCACAAACCTACACTCACCATGCATTTTATTAGTAACACCTGTGGAACCTAACGCAATCCAGCCTCTCTGCACATCATGTATGTTAAACAGAGTGGAGAAAACGACTCAACACCACTCACAATGACCGTCATAAAAAGCAGCATTATTCCTCCCGTCAACAAAGCTCAAAGCTCCATAAAAGGAGAATTTACGACAGAACTGCTTCAGATTTCACAGGTCTTAATAACACAGAGCTCAATGAGTCTATACTTTTAATTCCTAAATTAAAAAACACGTTATAATTTCCTTAAACAGCCTGGATAGATGTCGTTGTTTCTGGCAAACGACACTGAAGCTGGATAAATAGTATAACTGTTGGTTTTGTTTTGTTTTTTTTCAGTGGCAGATTTGTTGCTATTGCGAGTATTTATAGCAACAGGAAGGCCGGAGTGGGAGTGACTCTAAATAAACCACCGCGGCCATAGTCCTCTTAATGAAGGAACACGTCCCCCGGTGCACTGGTGTGAATAATTCATGTGTTTTTAATAGTTTCTGGACAACAATGGAGGTCTATGATGCACAGGAAGAAGCTATATTAGGCTTTGAGAGGTGAACTGTTCAGTTCAGTGATGGTTGTGATGCTTCTTATCTTTCAGTGACTTCATTCTGTTGCACAACTTGGACATTGTTTTAATAAGTCAAACACAGTAAAGGGCTGGGGCATGAAGCCAGGCTGCTGGAGGCGCGCCTACAGAGTTTTATCTTTTTAATTCCCTTGGGATAGATGGGTGTGGTGTTGTGGTCCAGATGCTGTTCATATAAGTCAATGTAAATGCTCTCTTTTTGTTGTTTTGGCCACTTTAGTTTCGTGTCTCTTGTGTTTGACATTAATGGCAGAAATTCTCTGTTGCACTGTAAGAATAATGAAGTGAACATTGTAGTTTATTCCAGTTCTTGTGAAGCTAATGATGTGTAATGTTTAGCTATTTGTAAAGCAACTTTCTGTCATTCTGTGTTTTTTTAATTGATTACTTTAACACTGCTGTTGTCCTCATTTACGGGCACCAAAAATATTGTTCCTTGTCCGAAAAAAATCCAAAAATTCAGCAAAAAAAAAAAAAAACAAAACCCCAAATTTCTGAAAATTTGCAAAACCTCCAGGAAGAAAGTTCCAATAATTCCTAAAAGTTTCCCTTAAAAGTTTCATTTTTTAAAAATCCCCCAAATTTGGCAAAAAATTATTGTAAATATTTTCAAAAAAATTTATAAAAATCTTCAAAAAAAATCCTAAAAATATCTAAAGTGATTATATATACACCAATAACACCTCTAATATTTTCTTTAAAAACATTCACAAAAAATCAACCAAAATCCAGCAAATTTTGCTGGATTTTGGTTGATTTTTAAATGAATGTTCTTAAGAAAAAATTTTAACATTTCTTTTTTCCACCAAAAGATTTCCCCAACATGTTGAAAATGTGGACATCAGAAGTTTCACTGTGAAAATATATTTTTTCCACATTTTCAAACTTTAAAATGGGTCAATTTTGACCCGCAGGACGGTACAAGGGTTAAGCTCATCCGAGGCAAAGCAAAAAGACATTTTCTTCTTGATCTGAGTGCTGCTTTAATAGTAACTATCACAATATTTTAATAACTTCTCTGAGAGAATTGGCTCAGCTGTCTGGTGGAATAAATGGGTTTATTCTTAATGAATAAAGTGCATGTTCAAGAGGTCAAGTGTTGGATCTTTTTATTCTCCCTTCAAACTGAACATGCAGACAATACTCAGCTGTGATATGTGTGAAGCCTGGTGACCTTTAAAGTCTTCTAATTCACTGCTTGGATGACTTCTAGCTTCCTGATATTACAATCGCAATAAAACAAAATTAATTGCCATTACCCCCTTAACAGATCTCTGAAAGTATTCACCAGCTTGTCAGGTATTCAGTCCTGTTTTTTCTCCTGCCTGTATTTAAAATTTAAAGCTGCAGAAGCACTGAAGCATAAGTAATTCAATGAATGGTGCAACAAATGTGTCCTAACATGCTCCTGTAACTGAAGGTGTCCGAACATCTTTTGTATGTAATGTAGACAACATCTCTAATCTGATGAAGGTAAAATGTTGTGTGGGCAAAAGACAAGCATGTTTGAACAAATCAACCAACTATCAACAAATTACCATCTTT